>NC_135762.1:30102236-30277907 GCF_052425735.1 Oculina patagonica
GCGTTCTTGTAATTTAATGATTTAGCGTATCATAATTAATAATCATCCAAAATAGAAAATTAATTTCTAATAAAATGTCTGAATTGTAGAAAAGGATGAACAGCAGAGAAAAACCGATAAACATCGTCGAAACTTCGGGGGCAACCTAGTGTCAGCTATTTCTAGTAGGTATGAGGTGTAGGAATTGGTCAATTCGTTCCCACTCACAAACCACCTCAGTCACAAAAGCTCTCTTGACTGTCGAGAAGTTTACGGCCTGGCAAGATGCTACTAATTTTCGACAGCCCTAAACTGACGTCAATCTCGTTCCCAGAGCTCGCGTTGTTACACTTATCCAGCGGTTCATGGTGCTCACGGGATCGCGGGTTCTGAGAGCGGTATGAGCGGACGAAGCAATTTTTCAGGTACACCCGCTATTTGTGATAACAAGAAGTGAGGTTTCTGTTTTTCGTACTTTGTTATCGAGATCTCCGGAGGAGTCTTCTTCCCCTTATCTCAAGCAACTTCCTAGCCTCGGGATATTCCGTCAGCGCCTCAAGCAAGTCTTCTTTAGAAAGGCATAGCAGTTCTGAATACCCTTCAGAGCGAACGTTCGCTGTCCGTCGATTTCCAGTATTTGATAAATTCAGAATACTTATCTCGCCAAAATAACTTCCTTCGTGCAGCGTAGCGATCACCGTCTCAGAATCGTCCTGCACAACTTGCAGTCGACCGCTGCTCACTATGTACATTTCTTTTCCCGGCTCACCCTTTCTACAAATATAATCTCCAGGGGAATAAACTTGTGAGCGAAGTTTCAGCACAATTTCCTTCAAAAGGCCGGGTTCAACGTCCGCGAAAATTTGCACTCGTTTTAAAGTTTCCAAGTGCACTTGCACGGCTATTTCAGTTCTAAGTGGTAGGGGCAGTTTGCAGAGAACGTTATCGCGATCCAGAGAAGATTTCTTCGTTTCCCACATGTAATTAAACCATGCAACGACTCGCCTCTGTAAATCGTCATCTACTCCGTGGAAGACTAAGTACTGTTTCACAGCTTCGGCTTGTCCAAGGAACTCCCTTCTCACTAGAAGCATATGCGTGATCATACTTCCAAACTGACCCACTATGACGGCAAAAACCAGAAACCCGACCGTGAGATCGACAATAACAAACAACAGCTCTACATCAGTCTGAGACGGGTTTCGGTTTCGCTCGTTGTCAGCATTCTTGAAGACCAATACAAGCTGAAGAGGTATTGCCGTACGAGAGAATCGAAGCCCGGTTTGGTAAGTTTCGGGTACACCCAGCTATCCAAGCCAAACCCGATCCATTTTGAAAGTAGGAAATAAAAGCATGCATTCCAGAAGGGTCTCAATGGGGTTAACAGTTGACCGTAAAACGACCAGAAATTTAGTTGTTAGGTGCAAAAATTGGAACATTTTAACCGTTAGCTATAAAATATGTTTACTGTAAAAAATCGGTCAGTAATTTTAAATAAAACAGACCATCAGACCTGATCACTGGTCCTGAGACCTAAAATATGTTTTTCAATAATGGAAATTAATTTTTAACTTTTAAAACCAACGGAAATTAATTTTTAACTTCTGTTAACCGTAATGGAAATAACTTAACCGTTAGCCGTAAAAAACCGTTAACCATAAAAGCCACCACCCCATTGAGACCCTTGAGGGTCTCAATGAGGTCAGCCGTTGGCCGTAAAACAGCCAAATAAATTAGCCGCTAGGCGCAAAAATTGAAAAATTTCAACCATTAACCGTAAAACATGTTTACCGTAACTGAAAATTCTATCCACGAAAGTGAACTTCTCAAGATCTCTTTGTTAAGACTGTTATGTGTCTTGGCAAATCGAGTGGGTGAATAGGTTCGCGGATCGACGGATTTGGCCTTAAAAAGCGCACAGATTGTGGAATTTGTCAATACATTGAGCGGATTCGCCGATTTCGAGAAAACAGCGGATCGCAGATGAGCTGAGAATTTGCGCCCGGATTCCTTACTCTTCATGTCAGAAAGTTCGGATCGTGGATACTAAGGGACGAACCATTATTTTTTTTTTTTGGGGGGGGGGGGGGGGGGATGAAACATTTTCCTCTGCAAACTTTTTTTTTAGTTTATGCACCTCTGCAAACATTTTTTTTTCGATATTCTTACTATTTTCTGTTATACATATCGTTTTTGCAAACAATTTATTTTGTCTTTCCAGGCCCTACAAACAATTTTTTTCAATATTTTTCATCCCCTCCCCCTCCAAAAAAATAATGGTCCGTCCCTAAACGAAGTTCGGATCACTTTGGTCGGTCTTCGTCGGTATGTTGGCTAATTGTCACAAAAACAAGCAATGAAACAAAACTTCTTACAAAATTGGCATAAGAAATACCATCTACTGTCCGTTGGAGTGAAACTATACCACACAAAGTTTTCAAGTAATGCGGATTCGGATTTGAACGAAAACAGTGACGTAGAAAACCCAGGTGACGAGGTTTTGTTGCAAATCAGTCACGGATGTGCGTGAGTTCGTGTCTTACATTGCGTGACACGTCAGTCATATGGTTTCCGGCACCTCTCATGCATTGTCCCGCGAATCATTGCAGGCAAGAAATAGCGTCTGGGATCAATGGATCTAAAGAATCACGATCAAGTTGAGTCGAACTTTGAACTTTTGGTTTGTCATCTGTGTGGAGCGAAATTTGTGCTGTTGGTAGCGAAGATTCAGTGACAGAGCCCTTCCAGCGAGAAAATATTGGAATATTGAATATTGGATATTCCCGTTGCTAAGACGTTTGGAGGTGTTTTCAAGGTTGATCGATCTTCCGGCTTTGATAGTAGTAATTCTTCTTGATTCAAGAGCGGTAAACCCAGGCGTCCTGTTACATCTTAAGTCAGAAGCATTTAAAGTGCATTTCCATGATGTTGTTGACGACAGCAGCAAAGAGTTATTTCTTGTGTAACCTTCCAAGTTGACACGCGAACTAGCACAGTATTTCCTGTATTAAAGTATTAAATATGGTTCTTCCAACCGCAAGTCTCATGGAGCTATCATCTTGACTTCCGTTGACGATGAAGCAATTGCAGTTGGAGTTTTGAACTTGATGGATGGCAGAAATTTCTGATGTGACTGCTTCTCACAGGCAACTGCCTGCATCAAGTAAGTAGGAGGGGGGTTGGGGGGGAGCACAGGCGGCCCAAGCGCACTGTGTGAATTATTCATAAAGTATAAGCGAACGTGACCCTTACCTTACGAGCGGTGTTGTGTTACCAAGATGCGATTTATAAGAGTTTGTATGGGAACTCAACGATTTTGTTTCAAAAGGAATAATATGTAATGTTCTGCTAATAAAATCGACTAACCTTATTGCCTTGTTGTATTCTTTGTTGTTCGCCCGCTTCTCAGGCCATTTTGAAGCGTTTTCAGCGAGTTAGCGCTGGCTGGTGGTGTTCCACTATAATGCATTAGTCAATTGAAACCCCGGCCCCCCGACCCCCGGGACTTAGCGGGGATTTAACGCGTCCAAAGCCGGGATTTAACGCACTTTTAACGGCGCGTTGGCCCCGGTGGGCGGTGGTTTTAACAAAATGTCAGTAGACCGGGGCCATGGAGCGGTGATTTAACAGCACGCGATCACTTAAAGCGGGGACGGCAGCCGGGATTTAACATAAAGGACTAAATGTTTTTCTCAAAATGTTCGTTCTGAGGAATCCCTTCTGAAAAGTCTCCACGCTTCTTCCTTGATATTTAAAGCCTTTCGCGACGCCTAGGTTTGTATTTAATATGTTCACACGATAAAAATAGACTCATTGTACTTGAAATCTGCCATCTTTGTACACTCCAAGAAAATAGTAAATAAAATAGTAAATAAAATAGTAAATAGTATATAAAATAGTAAATCTCCAAGAAAGTAGTTTCTGTTTCTGAGATTTCAGCCGTGAATCATATCATAGGGTGAAAGCTGTTCACCTTTAGAAGAAATTCTTCTATTTTGTCACTTCTTGTGTCCGTCGTCAATAAATCGTTTCCAAAGGATAGGCTTATTGCTACTTGTCTGAGTATTTCGTTTTCTATTTTGGCCGTGAAGATGACAGCGGAAACTGCGGCGATTGTCGTGCCCATGGCTGTTTGATGTGCTTAAAGATAATCTTTTCCATTGAATTGGAACGAGCTTTCTTGAAAGATCACACTGAGCAACTCTCTTAACGAGTACGGCAGGGCCGTAGCTAGCCAGAGGCAAGACGAGGCACTTACCTCGTCTAGATTTTAACCCAAATTTAATAACAAATTTTTTTGTTGGGGAAATGATCCCAAGTTAAAAAACTAGATTTATTTCTCTCAAGAAATACCTTAAGAAAAATCTTGAAGAAAGAGTTTCAAGGCTTCTAGATTTCAAAATTTTCTGAAGGGCATGCCCCCAGTTCCCCCTAGCAAGATCTTGCCTCTTCTATGGCAAATGCCCTGTACGGGAGGGTTTCCTTGATGAAATTCTCCGTATGCTTCGCATACAGTGTTAATGAGAAAAGGAAAGCTTTTTTTAGGCTGTTTGGGCATGGCACTGTAATCTTCTCAATAGAGTGAATTCGTGTAACCCGTTTTTTATATGTTAATGAGTCGTATAATATTCTAATGTTTGTGTACAATAAAACAATACACGAGTGGTCAGAAAACCTCAAAGAAATCACTTTAATAGTTATACAGAAAATAAGTATAAACAGGACGTGTCTTTCTTTAAGCACTTCAAGAACATGTTCAACCTAAATCGAAAATTAGCGGTCTGGTTCAAATAACGCAGGATTTAGTCATTTCACATTGTTGTTTTTCAGAAGATGGGAAAGAAATTTGCCAAGAGTAATAGAACACGTGCACAGCTATTTTCCTGCTCATTAAACCTTTTGTTTGCTAAACAAAAGTTGTTTGTCATCGTGATTTGCTAAAGCTCCCCACTGGATTGCTCGCGCAGAATTACGTTACAGTCAAGTTTAATTTGTTTTTCTTTACGGGATGTTGAATATAAAATGTTTGTCTAAAATCGCAAGACAATTCAAGGCATGTTAAATTTTAAGCCCCGTTATCTGTTTTGGTTTTTACATATTGGTAAATGCTTGAATTTTAACCTGGCTTCCACATGCAAATAATTACGATTTGTCCGCAATTTTCTGTTTTCCTGTACAGCTCATTTAAATATTACACGGCGCATTTGCATATAAAAAACGGGTTACACGAATTCACTCTAATGAAGTTATTAAAGTCTGTCGCACGAAGCTTGTCGCTGTGCTATCGGCTTAAGTAGATGGTCAACAAAAGCTGAAATACTTTCTGTAGGGCAATCACACCCCGATATTATGGGTCTTCCGGCAGGCGTGTTCATAATGGCTAATTATGGGTTTTAAATTTGACAACTTTCTGTCTCTGACCACGAAAAACAATTTTTTTTATAAGTTTTTGGCGGAAACAAACTACATCAGGTTTCTTTCCGACCTCGTAACTATACATGGACAATAAATGAAAGAAATAGATATTTCAACTTCGGCCACGAAATCAAGATTTTTGTCCGTTTTTTTTCCTGAAAGTCGATTCGGATGCCCCCGCTATGCGGGGTTTTTAACAGACGTCTAGGCCCCTAGGTTGGGGAAATAAGCCGGGTTTTAACACTTGGTAAATGTTAAATTCCCCGGTAAGTCCCGGGGGTCGGGGGGCCGGGGTTTCAATTGACTGATGCATAAACGAAGTGAAGGCTGGAGACCTCTGAGCGAACCCTCACCACGCGAAAGCTAATAAATTCTAAACAAGTCAACGCAAAATCCCCGAATTGCCACCATTTAGACCGCAGGTTAATGTTCTAACTGTACGATTCGCGCTAGCTTCCAAATTCCCTTATTAGCTTTAACGCGGTGAGGGTTCGCTCAGAGGTCTCCAGCCTTCACTTCGTTTATAGTGGAACACCACTAGCCAGCGCTAACTCACCGAAAACGCTTCAAAATGGCCTGAGAAGCGGGCGAACAACAAAGAATACAACAAGGCAATAAGGTTAGTCGATTTTATTAGCAGCTAGAACATTACATATTATTCCTTTTGAAACAAAATCGTTGAGTTCCCATACAAACCCTTATAAATCGCATATTTGTAACACAACACCGCTCGAAGGTAAGGGTCACGTTCGCTTGGGCCGCCTGTGGGGGGAGGAACTCGGGCATAGGCTGGGGATTGACAGCAATTATCCGCCAGTGGTAGTGACTTGTTTTGATCGTTTTTATGGACATACCAACCACTCAGCTAACCTTAAATTACCCTTCTATGTCTGGTCTCCCCTCTCCAACCTATAACTTTGACAAGTGCATTGGTTAGAAGAGTAGAAGCATTTCATAATCAAGTAGGGTTATATATTAAGTCATCCATAAGACAAGTTAATTTTGTCTGCAAGAAGAAAAAAATGAACGTACAGTCGAATCCCGATAACTCAAACCCTCGAACCTTACACTAACTCCAACCAAAATCAATTTCCCCTGGATTTCCTTCATACATTTACTGTAATTTACCCTTGTTAACTCGAACCCTGTTTTTATATCTCGAACCTCCCGCAAAGTCAAAGCAATTTTCCTTTCCCTTTAGGTCATTTTCTATATAATTTTATGCTTAATATCTGTCAATGCATGACAAGTCAAAAGAAACAGTATACCGTAAAAACTCGTGTATAAGCCGCACTTTTTTGCCGAAATTTTGGGCTCAAAATCGTGGGTGCGGCTTATCTACGAGACCATTGCATGCAATTTTACAGGGCATCTGACAGGAAGCGGTGGTGCGGCCGTGCGGGTCCGCATAAATCTATAGTCCAAAACATTGAATATGTTTTGAAATAAAAATGTACACAATTCGGAGCCGCCGCTGAAATGCCCTACAAAACATGAACTTTGCCAAGCCATTGACATGCTACGGACGTTCAGTATGTTTGTGCAGGAGGTTGATACCGATTTTTTTCAATTTCAACCTTAGAAAACTTCAAGGATAATCGATAGTAATAGATTTGTTGAGAAGCGGCAGGGCGTAATTATTAACTTACTAAATTTCTCGAAAAAGTAAATCGCATGAACTCTGTAGCAGTAGCCGGGGGGTACTTCCCTAAAATACCTATACAGGTATGTGACGCCCAACAAGGTAGTGATTTTGGGCTCCCGATCTAGAACGGGGTATCCATTTTAGAGACAATTTCTATAAGAACGGGTTAAAAAGTTTCAAATTATATATATCAGCAGCCAAATCGGGTTGTTAAAAAATTCAACTGTTTCTAAAACAGGGTATCATTTTGGATGCAAATTCTTTCTAAAACGGGGTGCTTCTTTGGAGACCCCGGAGCAGCACATGCCCACCCAAAACATACCTGCACGAGTATCCCCTCCCCCACCCCTCCAGCCAGTAGCCCGACATTGTTCTCTTTGAAGTTCCCGGACTTCTCCTGTTGCTTTGCTTTGTTTTGTTTCACTTCATTTTTTTTTTTTTTTTTTTTTTTTTTTTTTTTCACTTCAAGTTATGTTCAGATTTATACAGTGATTTAGAAATGTATCGTTCCATTTTCACTTGGCTTCTCTATACTCTAATTGAATTTGTTTAAAACGCACACTATTTATTGTAATGAATAGAAAAACAGTAAACACCGTTTTTTCCTTATTTCTGGTCATTAGTTCTCACCCCCGATAACTCGAACTCCTCATAACTTGAACCTTTTCCAATTTCCCATGAAGGTCAGTGTTATTGGGAGTTGACTGCACTTTATTGCCTGTTTTTATACTAGAGGCTTTTACCCGTCTGGACGAGCTTTGGCAAACATTTTGTAGTTTGTCTGGTTATGTGTCGTTACTTCTAGACAAGCTACTTTTTGTAATTAAAATTTCCTACAATTTAATTTACCGATAAGTATAAAGTAAGTGTAAGTCAAACAAAGAAATGACTTAAACAAAGTGCTTCAGTCCCAAAGGATCTCTATTGTTCTGTCTGTTGTTTACAATAAACAAAATGCATGCATATTTTAAATGCATGGGACTATTGGGAAATCTTGCCGCTGGCCAACATGCTAATTTTCAAGATTTCTTCGGTGTTATGGGCCCCCACTTCACCAAAACTCGATCTTCTTAAGAATTGCAAACAGTCGAGCAACTGAGTTTTCCGGTCAACACCTTTGTATAAGAAGGTCACAAAAGTAGTGTGATATATGCTGGATATTCCAATTGGGCACAAAAATATTTTTGTGCCTAATCAGAGACAAGCATTTGAAGGGGTGTGGATCGACCCGGTCGTGTTAGTCAGTAAGAGTGCCCAGGGGCTCTTTTGCTTGTTCTTGTAAATGTCCATTCGCACCCATTTTCCTGCTCAGTTTACTTCGTGTCGCCCTGACTAACTGCATATCCCTTGGTTTCCGAAGATGGTAGGGTATGGATGTTTTCTGGAGTCACAGATTGACAAAACCAACATTTGTACTTTCTCTATTCAAAAATTCTATTAAAAGGATTCAGAGACTGTGTCATATTTTTTCATGAATTAACTGCTGGCACTGAACTGGGAGGTGGGGGCTACATGTACTTAGAAAGTTGGGGTGGGGTGCCACAGCAGGGTCTAGAAATGCGTTAACCCCATCTCATATATCAACTGAAAGAAGGTCAAAGTTGCCACCCATCTTAGACTTAAAGGACCCCAGTCACCCACACCTTTGTTTTTGTTTATATATACACACAAGAATTTCGGTATTGTATTTTACACGGGGTATGTCTAAACGAAAGAGATCACTGTGGAAATGTTAAAGGTAGTTAACAGACTTCCAGTTACACAATAAACAGCAATGGAATAAGATTTTGTTTCACTATACAATCTCCATAATTACGATGGCATCGAAAAATGGCGGAGGCTGACTAGGGTCCTTTAAGAGCTGAACAATTATTGTATACTCTCCATCCCAAACTGGAAGTAAAGAGGATTTTTTATTTTTAAATCTTTTGTACAATACTACATTATCTGCTATTTATTTTTGCACATTTCAAAATGACCTGATTTAGATATTAAGCAGAAAGATATAAATTTGGCATAATTTTCCCCATTCAGTGAATCTATCTCAGACCAAAAGACAAAAATCACTGGGAGACGTAGAAGGTAAAAAATGGGACCTCATCAAAAGGCATATTGTACCCCTACAGCATAAATAAGGTGGTATAGAAGGTCCAAAGATAGTACATTTTCCTGGGGTAGCTGTGCCTTAAAGGAATGGGAGCCACCTTGACTGCAATATCATTTCTCTCTGTAGTAAAACAAGGCATGCCCATGGATGAGGAACTAGAAGAATTGGGTGAAAAAATTGCAGGAAATTGGAAAAAACTTGGGCGTCGGCTAGACATCAATGATTCAAAGCTTCAAGAAATACATCAAGCTCATGAACAACTTTCTGAAAGGGGATATCACATGTTAAAACATTGGAAACAAGAAAAAGGTTCTGCTGCGACATATCAGGCTTTGTGCAATGCACTAACACATAAACTTGTACAGCGCCAAGACTTGGCAGAGCAGTTTTGTCACATTCATGGTAATTATTTTCTCTGGGGGAGGGGACTTCCATATGAAAGGGACAGGTGGAATCATCGTCTCACTTTGAGGTTTAAATCAAGGTCTCACTTAGGGTGATCAGGACAGAACGCCATTATGTTTAAGCCATCAAGGTCTTGTTTAGCATTGCACATGGAGAAATAAAAATACTATCATACTGTCTTGGCCTTCTAGACCAATCAGGCATGAAACATTGTATCTTTTAGGGGTAAGCAAGCTTGAGCCACACCCAGATGGATCTCCTTATTCAAATTCAAATTTTCCAACAAGCCTCCATGCCACGCCCCTTTCATATGGGTGTCCTCTGGGTATTTTATTATTAATGATTGAAGTACTAAACTTCACATCACGCCATCTGAGTTCAAGCACTGGCAAAAGCCAGGTGTCTTGTGCATGTTCTTGGGCAGGACACGTTACTCTCACAGTGCTTCTATCTTTTCTCCCACAAGTATGTAAAGGTAAGAGGCGAACCAACACGCCCCCTCTCCATCCCTACTGTTTTAAGTCCCATTATATTTCACCAGATGTAGCAAATCAATGAGTATTTACAATCAATGGATAAAATCGGTCATAAATCAAGGATTAATCACAACATTTTAGTCATTGATTTGCCATCGATGTCACTGACTGATATGATTTAAGCCATTGATCATGATTAGTCATCAACTTCATTTGGAATGTGCTCAGAGCTTTGAACTTTTTTTTCTCAGTATTTATGACTGCATGTGTGTATCATTCATGTTTCCGTTTTTTCTTTTGAGTCAAACCTTGATGGTTTTCCTGATTCAGCTTTGTCCGTCTTTTGACTAACACAGAGTAAGAGAAGAATTACAAGTATTTCAATTTTAACCTTGTATACTTAAATCCATTGCCCCTGGCTCCCTCTAATGCATTTCTTTTTGTTATTGTTGTGTATCTTTAAAGGAAAGTTTGCCATTCAGCTTCCTGCTGGCCCAGTACCAGAAGAAAAAGAGACAGGAAAAAACCCTGTTGCTACTGCAGCTACATGTGAGATTGGAGCTTTAAGCAAAGATAAAAAAGAATCAAGTAAAGAAAGAAGTGGTCTTAAACGGAAAATGTCACAACCAAATCCTGAACGAGGTATGTATGTAACAGCTGAGAATTTGTGTGTTATGGTTTTTGTCTAAATTATATTAAATGAAATTCCAGTTTAACTAAATTGTTTCTTACTTGACAATTGCTCCATGTTTTCTTATTATTCTCTTTCTTAAGCTGTTTGTGTATGTAGTTGATAATCTTTTTATTTTTAAAATGTTTTGTTCAATTTTTTTTGGCCAGCTCATCACTTTTGAAGTTTTATTTTTGGCATGCCTCCCTCCCTTATAAATCTCATGCACCAGCCCCCACTCACCCCATAAAAATGAAAGGTCCCCTATCCAGGTTTACTACCGGGGGGGGGGGGGGGTACTCCCTATAATGGCCTATACGGGGAGGCTCCGCCCGAAAGGGGTACCGTTTTCAGGCTTCAGGTATATAAAAGGGTAGGGATTTCACGACTTTAAGTATATGAAAGGGTATGGAAATCTGACATTTGGCTATTTAAAAGGGGCTTTTATTAAAATATTTCGAACAGACGCAATTTATGGCTGTATTATTTTAATTTATTAAGCGCCACATAAAAATTACAAGAAAACGTCCTATTTTAAGTACACGCGATGTCTCTTAGGTATATGAAAGGGGTACCTTTAATTTTTTCAGTTAAAGGTATACGAAAGGGATACAATTTCTGTCAAAAATGGTATAAAAGGGTAAGGGGTTAGAACTTGGGGCGGAGCCTCCCCGTATAAAACTTTTTTGAGTACCCCCCCCCCCCCGGGGTTTACTAGTTTTTGCTGTTGTTTTAGGAGGTTTGTCTTTTAAGATAAGCTGTGCTAGTGCTATTAGGAAAAACGCAGAAGAGCAAGATACTCAAGAAGCAAGAGAAAAGGTGAACAGGTATATGCGAGAGAAGGCTATTGAGGCAATGGGAAAATTTGATCTATCTTCACAAGAAGGACTATATGACCTTCATGTGCACTTAACAGGACATCTTCACCTAGTGGATGTTAACTATCATCTTAGCAGCATAAAAATAAGTGTCACGTGCCGTACCCTGAAAATTCTTGAACGGCTGTGGGATGATTATTGCTCTGATCACCTAAATGCAGTAGCCGAGGAGTGCCTCATAACAGAGAAGGTTAAGGACGAGCTTGATATGGAGACCATAACGCTAACAACAACTATATTGGAGGAGGACTACTCGGCATGCAAATTGTCTTTAATGGAAATTCCAGGTACGTTTTCCATTTAACATACTCGTCCTTAGCGCTCATATTTATGCAATAGCCTATGTTTCGATATGTTGTCCTTTTGTTCTTCAGAAATCCAATCCCGTATTCTGTCTACAGAAATTGCAAAGAATTAGGAGGAATGAGTGACTCAGTGGATTATCTCTACATCAGCATTACTGACAGTTCCTCTCATCTTTAAGTTAAACATTGCTTAAATCTGGGCCACATTTATAATATTGAACGCAAAAGCCATGGGTGCAGTTAGCACATGACCTACAAAACACAATCAGCCATTTTGGGAATTGTTTAGGCCCATCTCCGACACATTTCATTCTCCAATGCCTCATTCCCAGATGCCGCTGTCTTCATTTTGCGAAAAAAATGGGCGCTGAAGGGAGGAAGGGGAAGCGATTGTGCGTATAATGTCAGCATAACATCTGTGCCTCTCTGTTATCTCTAAGACTAAAGCACATGACCTACAAACAGTACAATCAGCCATTTTGGAAATTCTGAACTGTGTTTAGGCCCATCTCCGGCACATTTCATTCTCCACTGCCTTGTTCCCAGATGCCGCTGTCTTCATATTGCGAAAAAAATGGGCGCCGAAGGAAGGAAGGGAAAGTGATTGTACGGCTTCGCCCCAGGGGGTTCGCCGCTTGCTCGCCCGCGCGTTAACCCTAGTTAAAACCGCCAGCTGCCTCGCAGGCTAGGAAAGCGAAAGGAAGTCTCTTCTCTTCTTTCTCCTTCCCATGGTCCCTCACACTTCGCGCTCGTCACCAGTCACTCGCGCTTCACGGTTGTTGTCCGTTGTCCTCAGAAACCAAGTTACTTGCGTAGTATAAGCCACCAGCTCCAAATTAAGTCAATCGTGTTCCTTTTTTTAGTTGAAGCAAGTGCTGATGATGGACAGGTTGGGCTACGAGGAGACTTGGAATCGAGAGAACACGAGTCAGAGGAACTTGAAGAGCCGACATCGACAGGTATGAGTCATTTGTCCAAATTGGTAGCAAGGTGGAGAATTTTGTAAAATAAACATTTCAAGTTGTTGCTATGACAGCATAATATCTGTGCCTCTCTGTGATCTCTTAGACTAATGCAGTGAATCCGGCCTTTTATAACTTCACTGTAAATGGCAAGGTTTCTTTAATAATGCGCTTAATGATACTCTGGCATGAGTTTTACAGATCAGTCAGAGTATTCTATGGTCTTTTAAAATCTTAGTGAAAATGTCAAACACAAAGGTACATTCAAAGCATGAGAAAATCCTTTTGATAATTTTTACACCCCATATGAAACAGCTTCTAATGTTCTTCAATTAAAGGTGATTTTAGTCCGTTCTGCACAGTCTCAGGGTTTGGTTTCATTTTTCTTAAACTGAAAAATACTTCTTAACCGCCGCGATTGGTATGTAGTGAGTCAGCAAGTCAGTGAGGAAGAGATATACTGTCTGACCTGTCAAATTGCCGTTTCTAAAGTAGCATACGAGGCGATTGCGCCCGCTTAAGAACAGACATCTTTGGTCCTCACATTTCACTAACCGTCAGAAAGAATGATCGTTAACAGCTCACAACAGATAGTAATATAAATAGCGTAGTTCACGCTTGAAAAAAATCATCATTTGAGTAAGCGATTTGGACTCTGGCCGTTAGCTTTTAGCAGAGTCTAAGCTTTTTACGACTCTTTTGCAGAATACAGGAGTACGTAGCTGAAGGCAGATTCACTCGTTCCGTCCTGTAAACATTTTGTAAACCCGCTGACCATCCATGTTGTAACGCATTCAAATTACTTTCGTTTCATTTGCTTGTGACCGACATGGGTTTGTATTAATGTTGACTGAAAATGCTCCCGTCACTTAAAGTTCGTCAAGGAAGGTTTATGACAAGGAAAAATAGGCGTGCAAGAGAGGAAGGGAAGGCAAAAGGAAGTCTCTTCTCTTTCGTCTTCTTATGATACCTCGCATTTTGCACTCGTTACCAGTCGCTCACGATTCCCGGTCGTTGTCCGTTTTCCTCGGCAAAATAGCGAAGCGCCTGAGGAGAGGTCTGTCATTCGCCTGGATACTTAACTCTAAAATAAATCAATCATTTTCTTTTTTCAGTTGAAGCAAGTGCTGATGATGAACAGGTTGAGCGACGAGGAGATGTGGAATCGAGAGAACACGAGTTAGAGGAACGCGAAGAGCCGACAGGTAAGAAACACTTTGCCAAACTAATAGCAAGGTGGAGAATGTTGTGAAATGAACATTTCAAGGGGCCGCTATGTGATTACAGTCAACTCTCTCTAAGACGGACACCTTCGGGACCGACCCCAACTGTCCGTCTTAGAGAAGTGTCCGGCTTGTAGAGAGTCGAGGTAACGTGACACCAGTAATTTTGAGATAATAAAGCTGGATGGCTATGCACAGTGAATACATGTCTGTTTTAATTCTGTTTGAAGCTGCATACTTGAGCAAAACCTACAAACTGGGACAAAATAATATTAGAAAATTGCATGACTCGTTTGTTCCTTACAATTGATACTGCCTCTGAAAAGTAAGCGGTACGTACATGTTGCAAACAGTGACATGTCTATATGTATTATCTTGTTCAAGTAAATATTACGGTTTCTAGTCTAAAAACTAAACTGTACTCTTTGCAAACTGGAAAAAGACTAAAATCATTAAAGGACCGTATTTGCTTGTTGGAGAAAAAGTTTTAAAAGAACCTCTACAAAAGTAATACTGTAAGTAGAAAACGACCTCTTTGGTGCCCTTTCACTTCAGCAGGGAAGTAGTTCGTTATAGCGGATTGTTTTTGTTGAGTAAGGGCCTGTTTACATGATTCCGGAATGACTTTCATTCCGGAACGAAACTCATTCCGGAATGAAGTTCGTTCTGCATTTACATGACAGAGACGACCGGTTCAATCAAAGGCATTTTCACGTGCGCGCCTTTCGCGCGTTATCAAAACAAAGTGGCGCATGTTTCGCGCGAGATCAAAACAAGATGGCGCATGTTTCGCGCAAGCATGTTTTTGTGCCCATTAATGGCCGTATCTGTAATTTTAACGAGTAATTTGACCATAGAGCTGCTTCTTTGGGCTAAACAGTAAATGCTATTACGTTTTTTCGCTCTGAATTCAAACTGTGGAGTCCGTATGTGGTTTCATGAGTTGCGATTTCATCTCGGAACGAAATTCGTTCTGCGTTTACATGATACCAGAATGAAATGTCATTCCGGAACGAAACTTTCATTCCGGAATGAAAACCGGAATGAACTCATTCCGGAATGAATTGACTTTCGTCTCGGTATCATGTAAACAGATACAAAGAAATGTATGGGGATGGAATGAACTCGTTCCGGAATGAAAGTCATTCCGGAATCATGTAAACAGGCCCTAAGTTTGGGTATTCTTAAGGCGCTGACTAGCTTTGCTTTGTGTCGATCCACTTACAAAAAGCACTTCTTAAGTGTCCGTTGACGGTTTCAAAGTGTCCGTTGTCCGTCTTAGAGAGGTGTCCGTCTTATAGGGAGTTTAATTACAGCAAAATGACTGAAAAACCGCAGGGACCATCACCAGGTGTCCGTCTTATGGAGGTGTCCGTCTTATAGAGGTATCCGTTAAGAGAGAGTTGACTGTATCAGCATAATATCGGTGCCTGAGGATCTGATCTCTTACACTAAAACAGTGAATCTGGTCATTCAAGACATAGCGTTTTTTTTTAATTCACTAGCTACCTTATTACATGAAATTTTCGCGACACGTTAATTTCGCGATTTTGAGGGGCCGAGATTTCGCGACACTTAAATTTCGCGATTTTGCGGAAATCTTGTATTTTAAATCACTTTAATTTCCCGTTTTTGCGTAAGACACAATATACATTTCCGTGGCAATATTATTAAACATGTCCTTGAATTAAATAAAACGACTTCATCAAAGGAACAATAACGTCAAAATTAACAAAAACGCAAGGGCGGGTCTAAATCTCCGCAATAGCAACAACAAAGTTCCCACTTTGTCTACAAGTAGGTCATGCTTGTACGTGCATGAGTTATTTTTCTTGAGTCAGTTGACGACAACATCCATTTACATTGAAGATTCTTTCCTTCAGTGGTACTAACCTTATTCTTTCTTGATTATTGACATAATACATAGTTAATAATATAAGTTAACTAAATTTTCGCGTCATGTTATGTTCGCGACACTTATTGTTCGCGTCACTTTAATTTCGCGATTTTTTTGGAATCGCGAAATTCGCGAAATTAACGTGTCGCGAAAATTTCATGTAATAAGGTAGTCATAAAACTATGACATAAGTTTTACATATCAGTCAGAGTATTCTATGGTCTTTCGAAAATTGTAAGACAGATTTTGAGCTATTTTCGAAATAGGAGAATATCACATTTTCCTATTTTGCAAAAAATCAGTCTTAAGAGATTTTTATTTTATTTTGCATGAATATTTAAACAATGTCAGTTGGTAATTCCTGGTAGATTTTAAGAAAAACGCCATTGAAACTACTAGTGCCCAGTGCACTCGGTCATTTATTTTGGCTGTTTATTAGCAAGTTTATTGGCATTTTGTTGTTAAAATGTCGCATATGATGTTTGCTATAGCAAACAGTAATACACCACTTTCATAATGGCGGCCAATTTATTTATTCTTTTATATGTATGTTAATTAGCCCTACTGGCCTCGTTTTAGAGTAAAAATTCTTTTGAATTTTTCACATGCTGACGAGGCCAGTAGGGCTAATTAACATACATATAAAAGAATAAATAAATTGGCCGCCATAATGAAAGTGGTGTATAAGAGATAGATAAAACATTTCTGAACATTGCCCTTTTACCCCCTCAAAACTGTAGTAAGCCACCTTAAATATGTGATATATACATCTTAGTATATACTAAAACAGTGGATAGCGTTGTCAGCGCGCGCTGATTGGCTACTCAAACATGGGATATCCCTTTCTTTTTACCTCTGAGCAACTCCCGTGCGAAAAGTGTTATCGTTGACAGGAATAATCGAGTTTAAAGTTATCCTTTTTAGGTTATATTATCTCATTGTTTTAGTATATACTTAAACAACTATTCACCTCATTGTCGGTGGCTAGGAGGGGTGGGGGGGGTGGGGGGGGGGGGGGCGGATATTTACCTCGCCGCTTCGCGGCTCGGTAAATATCCAACCCTAGCTACCAACAATGAAGTGAATAGTTGTTCATTATTAACCTGCCGCGTAACTTGGGTAGTACTGCGAAAATATCGGCCCAACGTGATATATACATCTTATTAACCAATCGCGAGCATATCTGCCTGAGGTTTGGACGATATGGCGTGGTCCGCACAGAAGAGACCAAGGGTCGATATTGTCTCAGTACGTTCTCGAGTAAGCTTGGTTAACAAGAAGCTCTTAGGGCTTAAATCCGTGCTGGTCACGTGACCACCCTAGGAGAGCCATGTGGGGGAATAAAAAAATGCACCCTCCCCCCCATCCCCCTCACCCGCGTTAAAAAATGTTGTGAATGACAATTAAAGTGGTAATTAAGAAAACACCTTGTGTGACATTTCACGGTTGACTAGTTCCATCTACAATTAATTATTTATCTTTTATACATAAATGTTACAATCCTGTAGCGGACAACGTTAAACACTGAATTGCTCGTTCCAAGGAAGGAATATTTAAGCAAAGAAGTTAATCAGATTTGAGAAAAACGCTTAAGCTCTTTTTAGCGGAGTGGGAGTTCCCCTTAATGATGTAAACCTTACAAGTCTGGGCATGTTTGTCTCGTATGACACAACAAGAAAAATACATTTCGCTTAAAAATCGATTATTTCACACAAAACATGCTAAGTAAAGAACAAAGGATTCGTAAAGTTTCCATTAGTAGGTGTTTTATAGCTTTTGAACATTGCGTGACTTGAAACCTCGCCGATCTTATTCAATGCCTTGTGAATGTGAAAATTACAACGTCAACACATTCCATAACACGGACGTAATTTAGTCCGCTTAAAATATTTTTGTTCAAAAGCACGAATATTTGAAGGCCTGAGCGCAAGAGACGCACTTTGTGTTTCGGCCAAATTGAAAATTGTCACAAACAACTCCAAATTTCGCACGCAAGTTCGTTTACGTGTGCTTAACATTGATCTGTATTCAAATTCGCTGAATCTAGCTTCGTTTTTTAGAAATTACGTATGCAAAGAACAAAGGCGTTTTGCAAAGCTTACGTTCTCCACAGTCAACCAGCAGCATGAGTTTTTCGACACATCGCGTGTAAATCTTTCCTTCTAGCGTTATTTAACTGTCCGGGGAGGTTGAAAAACGTGTCAGAGCCATGATTTTAGTTCGTAGCCACCATTTTGAGGATTCGCTTTAAGAAAAGGACTGGACTGAACACATTGTGACGCGATGTCACCTGATAGGTGTCACGTGAGAGGAAAGAGAAAAAAAAAATGGCCGTTTGTTCCTGAAAATCATTTGAAGCCTTTGGTTGGTTTTAGCGTAAGTGCTGCTGCCAGGTGGTTGAAGGACATCATTATGTCTGAATACCCGTAAGTTTACAGCATCGCTCGAAGAACTGAGTGATGTTTCTGCCTTTGTTTTGTACAACAGCGCTGTTTAGCGCTTCGGAAAAAACGTTGCACAAACCGAGGTAGTTTTGAGCCTGGCGGCATAGAGAGTCTAAAACAAGAGGTTTCTTGCCGGGAACTTCGTCAACGCGAGTTTTGCAGGATCCGCTTGGGTGCTGCCGCGACAAAGTTGCCGAGAAGTGACCTGGTTTTAGACTTAAAAAAATTCTTTATATGTTCCCCAGGGCACCTTCCCTTCGCAAAATATTTTCTGTGTCTCATTAAATATTCATCAATCAATCTATCGATTCGTGCGAACGAAAACCTCATAAGTTTATCTTGTTTTCGCGGGATTTTGTAGATGTGTGATGATGTAAGGAGTGGAGATAGAAGTGAGAGCAAGCCGGCGGCACTCAACTGAAAGCAAAACTAGTATAATGCGACAACACGAGCAAACGTATTCAATCAACAATCAGTCTTTATTTCACTTTCACCTCGGCAAATTACAGCTAACGGTAACAGAGTAAAATAGTCTTGCCCGAAACAACAAAAACTAGCTAACCAAAGCAGACTGCAGAAAAAGCTAGCTGCAAGCAAACTGGCGTGAAAGCTTACTGCATTAAAAGCGCGATCTAAAGGTTGAGGCTGACTCTGATCCTAAACTTAACTTGAAACGGCTTAACCCTAATCCCTGGGGGTTAGTGTTAAGCTTTTTTTTTTTTTTTTTTTTTTTTTTTTTTTTGCGTTAGGGCTAGGCTTTTGCGTTAGGGCTAAGTCTGTAACCCTAATCTGAAACTCTAACCCCGACCCTAAGGCCTTGGGGTTACCTTGTGCGTTAGGGTTAGGACTGTAAGCCTAAAAATTTAGCTGACTTCATCGTTTTGAGAAACAAAAGGTTTCCTTTGTTTATCGTTTGTAAAAGAAAAGACAAAAGAAGCCGCGCAAGCAAAAACCTTGTCTTTTTGCATGTGTTATTTTTCGAAAACGAAGGAAAGACCAGCAAAATTAAATACAGGGCAGTGTTGAGCACACGTAAACGAACTTGCGTGCGAAATTTGGAGTTGTTTGTGACAATTTTCAATTTGGCCGAAACACAAAGTGCGTCTCTTGCGCTCAGGCCTTCATTTAGTCTTTCCTTGAGTCAAACTTTTAACAACTGAACATTTTACACAAATCATTTTTAGTTAAGACCAAAATTTTCAGTAAAGCTTCCATTAGGAACTGATTTATAGCTTTTAAACATTTCGTGACTGGAAATATGGCCGATTGGAGGTTTGGGTCTGGTCACCAACAAAACTAAAACTAAACCATGTGCAGAGCAGGAAGCGCGCAGCGCGGTTAATAAGAGATTTATTACACGACTGAGAATTTTTTTATAGAAATAAGCAGAAAGCAGAAATGATAAAAAAGAAGGAGATTCTGACCAAAGACCCACCAGGTGTTTCGGCCGGAAAAGTATTCCCCGAATTTCCCATTCAAACCAATGAAAAGTATGAAATGGTTTTCTATGCGAGGGAAGTTTATTTTTACTTTTGTGAGCAATGTATAAATGAATATGCGGCCCAACAGAACGATTGCATAATGGCGCAGAATTTTCAAAACAATACGTTAGAAAACCTTAGCCTCGCAACCATTTTCTTATCGAGGCTAACATTTTCTTATGTATTGTTATTGGGCGCCATTTGTGCAATCGGTCTATACTTGAAAAATATTGGACCGGCAATGTAGCGATCTGATTGGTTGATTTTAGTCGTTGGACCTCTGACTACCTTACTAGCGTAGTGAGTATACAAATTGATGCGTATTTTTGTGATTTAAAAGCTTTTGCTGAGGAGAAACTACCGAAACTTGGAGTCAAGCATGTTGATGTTGGGAGTACTGACACAGGTTTGGGTACTGTAAAGCACGACAGAGGAGACCTGCAGCAGGCCAAGGAGCATTATGAACGAGCTCTAGACATTAGGCTGAAAAAGCTTGGACCCGACCATGCTGATGTTGCGCGTACGTACTTTAACTTAGGTAAGGTACAGCGTGGCTTGGGTGACCTGAAGCAAGCCAAGGAGCATTATGAACATGCTTTACAAATTCAGCTTAAGAAGCTTGGACCCGAACGTATTAATGTTGCGCGTACGTACTTTAACTTAGGTAAGGTACAGCATGACTTGGGTGACCTGCAGCAAGCCAAGGAGCATTATGAACATGCTTTGCAAATTCAGCTTAAGAAGCTTGGACCCGACCATGTTAACGTTGCGCGTACGTACTTTAACTTAGGTAAGGTACAGCGTGACTTGGGTGAACTGAAGCAGGCCAAGGATCAGTGTGAACGTGCTTTACAAATTCAGCTTAAAAAGCTTGGACCCGACCATGTTGATGTTGCACGTACGTACAATAACTTGGGAGCTGTGCTGCGTGTGTTGGGTGAACTGCAGCAGGCTAAGGAGCTTCACGAACGTGCTTTAGACATACAGCTGAGAAAGCTTGGACCCGACCATGTTGACGTTGCGCGCACGCACAGTAACTTAGGAACTGTGCAGCGTGACTTGGGTGACCTGCAACAGGCCAAGGAGAATTACGAACGAGCTCTAGACATAAGGCTGAGAAAGCTTGGATCCGACCATGTTGACGTTGCACTTACGTACAATAACTTAGGTGTTGTACAGCGTGCCTTGGGTGACCTGCAACAGGCCAGGGAGAATTTCGATTGTGCTCTGGAAATAAGACTGAGAAAGTTCGGACCCTATCATGTTGATGTTGCACGTACTAAATATAACTTAGCTGCTGTACAGCGTGACATGGGTGACCTGCAGCAGGGCAAGAAGCCTCAACAACGTGCTTTTGACATTAGGCAGAAAAATATTGGGCCTGAGGATGTTGATGTTGCACCTACTGACGATAACATAGCTGCTGTACAGCGTGACATGGGTGACCTGCAGCAGGGCAAGAAGCCTCAACAACGTGCTTTTGACATTAGGCAGAAAAATATTGGGCCTGAGGATGTTGATGTTGCACCTACTGACGATAACATAGCTGCTGTACAGCGTGACATGGGTGACCTGCAGCAGGGCAAGAAGCCTCAACAACGTGCTTTTGACATTAGGCAGAAAAATATTGGGCCTGAGGATGTTGATGTTGCACCTACTGACGATAACATAGCTGCTGTACAGCGTGACATGGGTGACCTGCAGCAGGGTGAGAAGCCTCAACTTCTAGACATTAGGCAGAAAAAACTTGAACCTGAGCTTGGACCTGAGGATGATGATGTTGCGCAAACTTACACCGAGTTGGGTGTTTGTCAACGTGACTTGGGTAATGTGAAACAAGCGAAAAGAACTTCAGAAGTATGCTCAATTCATTACGCTGAACAAGATTGTTGATATTCTGCGTAATTGCGCCAACTTTTTTGTTCGGATGGGGTAACCTGAACCAGACATTTGGAACGTGCTTTAGATTTCCTTCTGAAGAAACGTTCGGCTGATCTTCGTGAAAGGAACTGATTACTTTGAAAATCCTTAAAGAATAATTGGAAGCCATCGCTGGTCCATCGAAGATCTACATTAGAATTGAGTTAAAAACGTAACTTATACAATTCAGGTGGTATTAAAACATTTTTGCAAGAATTTAGCAAATTTTGTGGTACTAGGATTAACTCTGATTCAGTTGCAGCTAACAGAGAACAAGCGCTTTCTCACTAACCTTATTTTAAAGCATTTTAAAGAATTGGAAGGCTTAAGAGTATTACAAATAATCTAAAAATAAATACAAAAAAACCGATGACCCACAATGCAAATACCTTGCGATATTTTTACCTGGATAATAATGTAGACTGAATACTTAACGACGTTTATAACACTTATTTTCTGCGATTCTTGCGCGTAACGTTCTTACTAAAAAGGTTGCATGTTTATGGCGTTACTATTTTTCATTATCATAGTTCACCACTAAATTTTCTCCAATTCTGATTGGTTTAAATTGATCACATGACGCGATAGTGTTAATCCGCGGAGGGCACTTTCAGCCCATAGTGCCTGTCCGAGGAAAAATACCCGGATGGATTGTGGTCGTCCGTGAAAGCGGGCCTACAGACATACTGTTTTTTTTTTTTTTTTGCGTTTGTTTAATTTCGGCTTCTAATCTTTCATCCAAAAAGGTAAAAAATAATTCAAGATGTTCGTTTTTGAATTGGCGTTCGGAAGAAAATTTAGTTGTGAACAATAAAAGCGATAGAGTGGTTTTGTCTTGGAACTATTTAACGATTAGACGGCGAGCTTGAGGTTTCTACCGCGTGATAGTTGGCGAGGGGCGAAGCCCCGAGTCAACTATCAAAAGCCGGTAGAAACCGAGAGCGAGCCGTCTAATTGTGTTAGCATAACCCACTGACCGATCTATTAAACTCAGAATATCGCTAGAATTGATTTATTGAAGGTTTTGATTGATAAAATTAAGCGAAAACTAAGCGCGCGCTCCGAGAGCCTTCTACGGATCAATAGTAGGCACCTGTGTAGCCAATCAGATTGCGCGATTACCAGTCTGATAGTTGTCCCTTGGAAATTTGATGTTCTTAAAACTAGCATATTAGCCCTGGAAGCTTCACTTTTTGGGCTAATATTTGTTTTTAGAACATCAAATTCCCGGGAGGCAACTATCAGCCGATAGTAAGTTTTTGTCGAGTCATCATTTTCGAGTTCTTATCTTATATTTTATCTCGCTTCTGTATTATGTATTTTAGCATCTTTAGCATTTTATTACAATATTTAGATTTTGATATTTTCAATTTACTTTTATAGTGTCTCCATTTAGTGGTTTTTACTGCTATTTTAGTGATAGACACTCGTATAAAGGTATCCATCCATCTATCCGTCCGTCCGTCCGTCCATCAATCCATCCATCCATCCCTTCCTTCCTTCCTTCCTTCCTTCCTTCCTTCCTTCCTTCCTTCCTTCCTTCCTTCCTTCCTTCCTTCTACATCTACATCTACATCTACATTTAATTTCATTCATTCATTCATTTATTCATTCAACGTTGCAGTCTACATGTATCAAAGTTAAGACAAGCTTTAGGCAGGAAATATAAACAACTTTCCGCCTTCATAAGTTTAAGAAAGCTTAGCGAGAAAATAAAGAGAACCTTGCGTCCTATCCTCACGGTACAATAGCTTCACCCTACACCTAATGGTGCCACAAGATTCTCTACATATACTGTAACGATATCAGACAGAAAACAAGCTTCACGGTAGGCGCCTCGTATGACCAGATGAAAATTTGTTGTTGCGTCTCAGATTTGCGGTTTTATCTTTATGTTCTTTATTTTTGGGGGTATTGGTCTTAATTAATCTTTTCAAAAGTTGCAGATATATCAGGTCGATTCAATCCTCAACAAACTAACCAAGATGAGGCATTGTCTTTTTAGCGCGATTTTCGCTTGAGTATCGAAAGTGATTCGTGTTTGCTTTAGTTTTGCATTACTACGCTTAGTGATTGGTTACTGGTTGACTGCCATTTAGCAATCAGAACAAAAAACAATCGTGACTTGCACTCACGTTTTCCCGCGCTTCGCGCCGGCTACATGAATTTACTTCATGATTTGATTGGTTCACTGGATTATCTGTCCTTTGTAATTGGCCAGAGTGATTACTTTCCCTTAGTTTCACGACACTTGATCGAAAATCGCTCCATACTTACTTTAAAGGGAGATATAATTAAAACTTTTCATCTTTGTCAGTCGAGCAGGAAAGAATAGCGAAAACTAGAACTGAAGGATAGACCCATATGGCAATGTTAATAGCTTGCGCCACTTCTTGTAAGGTTGTGACTCAGCTGGCTAAAGAAACATTTGATTACTTGGGAACCACTTTATTTTTGCTAATTTCATGCCAATATCATTATTAACCATGACCATCAGAACAAAACCATTTGTAGTGGAAATTGTCAAGTTTTAGAAAAATAGACACACACTCCGACTCAAACATCAGTTAATTTGACCAGACTACTGTAAAGCTGACTACTGTAAATGTCTAGAAGCTTATAAATAAAGGAAAATCTTTTTGTATATAACTTGTCATTATAAAAGACGTTTAAAAACAGTTTAAAGGCTATAATATATACAAATAAAAACCGAACGTTTTCGACTAAAAAGTCATCATCATGGTTAATGTGTTTGCCGCGTAGTTTCGTATTTAAATGGAATATAATCACATAATATAATTCACACGGAATATAATCACATAATATAATTCACATGGAATATAATCACCGGGCAACACAATTGGCGAAAACACAAAATCCTGGAGGCTTTGCTTGTCGCTTTAAGAAAGCCAGAGCTAAACAAAAAGCTGCTGGCTCATCCAATTCATCTGTTCCGCATGGGAGTGACTTAACATTTAAATACGAAACTACGCGGCAAACACATTAACCCTGATTATGACTTTTTAGTCGAAAACGTTCGGTTTTTATTTGTATATATAATAGCCTTTTAACTTTTTTTAAACATTTTACCTCACCTCTTAGCGAACATTATGTTGAACATTGTTGAAGACGTTTTTCAACATTTTCTCCGCTAAATTTCTACTTCTTTGAAAGTCGTTTGTTCGCATCCTCTCCTCGGCGTTTAACAAAAACATTAACTTTTTCTTGTCACATATTTTACTAAATAAGTTTGGGTGGTGAGTTTTCACTAGAGTTCAATTTAAATAATTACACATCACATCAGTATTTTATTTTTCATCTTCTTTCAGGCATTTGATAAAAGCCGCCCAAATTTTATCAGTTCACATTTATTTTATCAATATACTCACAACTCAACAGTACCCTTTCCCAGTCTTTCCATGAAAAAATAACAACGTGACTGGTTTCAATAACCCATCCTTATAAAAATATATTCTTTTGTTAAAATGCAATGTCCTTGACATTCGTTAGTTTTATCTGTGTACTTTGGTCATCGGCCTATTTACATGAAAAGCATGTTGATAGTAGTAAGGCAATCAAAGCTGAAATAAAAGGTTATCATTTAAGTGACGCACTATGTAGGTTTACTCAGCTTAACCAGGGTTATCTCTCACTAATACAATAACTCTTACCTTAATAAATAAAACTGTTAAGATTTACACGTAATGATCAGTACATATGGTGCCATCTTTAATTTTCTGCTATAAGAAGTGCGAGAGTTTGCGAGCTTCAGTTCTTTAGCACGCCTTTGTTGATTCGTTGCTGGCAAAGCAGACGGTCTCCCAGGGTTGCGCGAAAATTCTTATTTTTCTGTTGAAAATGGATTTCTTTGTTTTAGTCATAACTGGTGTTTCCATTGCAATTCTCCTTTGCAATGTGGTTGGCAACGTTCTCGTCGACGTCATTATTGTTATAAAGAAAAACAAGAAACTACACAATGCCAACACATACCTTCTCGCCAACTTCGCTTCGTCGGATTTGGCGTTCGCCGTTCTTACTTTCGTCGACATTTTCCTACTCTCAAACCAGTCTGTTCAGTCTGCTTATTCGTTCGCTGAATTCATTTTCCACGCTTTGGCTTCCATTTTCATTTTAGTTACCTTGGCAGTGAAGAGGTATTTTGCGATTCTGCAACCATTTGTGAACTTGACAAGAGCGGTGAAATCGCTAATGTGCAAAGTTCTTCTCGCAATATGGATCCTCGCTGGCGTTTGGAGCGCGCCGGGATATCCTATCACCGCTCTCAGTAAAGAGTACGCCTAGAAAAACACTATGAGGAATAAAACAGTCAAAACGCCCGTTTGGTTTGAAGCTCTTAACTTAAGTTATTCTTTTGTGCTCTTCACATTTGGTCTTATTTTACCGAGTGCTGTGATGATAATCTGTTATTCGCGGGTTATTTATCACGTGTGGTCCAACTCATTTTACTGTCCAAGATTTCGGCAGCAAGTTTTCAAACTGTTAAATTGATATAGCTGTCAAAGAAAGCGGCGAATGACAACATACTTTTTTATGGGAAACAACTCGTCATTAAAGGAAATGGAAGAACACCAGCTACTGTTGAACCTGCGTCCTACCCCAGTACAAGGGTTACCTTGGCAAGAGAATCATGATTGGAGTTAGCCTGGGAGCAGGCTCCCGATCTAATCGACGAGCTAAGCGAGCCAAGAAGTTTATAGACTTCAATCGCTTTTTTGAGTTGAATCATATTGAACTTTTTCCCCATAGTCATTTATGCATTTGTCTAGTCTATTTTATGCAACTTTATTTTATGCACCAGTAGAAATCAAACCTCCTACTCCTTAGCATAATTCCGCTTCGCTCGTCACAATTTACGTGCCTGAAATCAGAACGAGATTGAAATATTATAAAGAAAAGAAGAAAATGCATTAACTCCCGGAAGGGGTGGTATCCAACAGAGTTTTATACATGGGATGGCTCCGCCCCTAGTCCAGTCCCTGAACTCTCTCTTCCGCGCGCCTTTTATAGGGGCTGAATCCAGGCGCGCGAAGAGAGAGTCCAGGATAACTTGCACACGCATGCGCCAGTTTTTCCCCCAAAATTGGTGGGGAAACCATATTTGGCAGCCCTTTTGAAAACGCGCGCGCACAAATGACGAGTTCAACTACGCGACCGTGTACTAAAGCTGGATTGCCGGAATAACTTTAAAAAGCCTAGCTTTCTAGTTTGTAGCTGTTTATTGAATTATGTTTGGATGCAATTGAGCACAGTTTTTTTTCTTGCATTTATTCGCGCGCTTGGTCGTGTATTCGAATTCGTCATTCGAGCGAACATTTTTAACCGAGCGCGCGCGTCCCAAGCAAGTGACGCCACACTCCTCGCTTCTGATTAGTTCGTTCTGAGCATACGCATGCAAGTTATCCTGGACTCTCTCTTTGCACGCCTGGGTTCAACCCCTATAAAGGGCGCGCGGAAGAGAGAGTTCAGGGACTGGACTACTCCGCCCCGAGCTCCATACCCTTACCTACGTTTCATGCGGAAATGGTACCCGTTTCCCATACTGATAGTAAAAATACGTTATTTCTTTCCTAAACTTTTCACAATGAGTAATCCCTTAAAAATAAATCAATCGTAAGTGCGTCTGTTCCGCAAGATATTTTGAAAAGCCCTTTTGAATACCTTAATGCCTATCCTTGCCCAGACTTCAAGTCGTGCAATCCCTACCCTTGATATACCTCCAGTCTGAGAAAGGTGCCACTTTCTGGTGGAGCCTCTATAAACGACTACCGACATGTGGACCCCCCCATTCTGACCCTCGGAGTACCCTGCCCCCACAAGGGCATCAACTTTTTTCAAAGACACCAACTGTATGTACAAAGATTCAACGCAAGGTGTGACGGCGTGGGAGTAAATTTTAAAAATTCCAATATTCCGAAAGGCACGGCCATCCTTCTTCAGTATGTTCTTTTACTCTATTTTATTTGACTCACGTAAATTCGAGTCTGTTATGCCGAAAAAGCATTTTTTAAATATTTATTTATGTCGAGGAGTTTAGAAGTGGCCGTGGCAGAACTTGACGTTTTTGACTAAAAGTCTATATTAAAAACACGTTTAAAAATGTTCGAATTTGAAGAAAATGTCAAAAGAGTGCTATTTATTTTTAGTCGGTGTAAGAATCTTTTGAGATATGAACATATTTTCCAAATCTCCTTTTTTTGCAAAAAATGTGCATATCAATTTTACTGTAAATACGCAACGACAGAATTTTTTCAAACTATATATGGTATTTTTTCAAATTCGAAATTTTTCATTTAAGATGCAAAAAATCAACAAAATCGGTGAAATGCTCTTTGCCAAAAAGTGCGACTCAAAAATGTAACCATTTCTTAAATAAAAAGGTTCGGGCCACCTTAAAGGTCGGCACACACGGGGCGACTAGTCGCAGCAAGTCCCTTCGTCTGAACTACCCATTTTCGTCAGAAAATGTAGTCGCAGCGACCATTTTTCCCCTATAACCAAAGGCAGACCACCCTATGTGTTCGTGGTTAATAATTGTTCACTTAAGACGAACAATAGAAATATGTTGAAATCTATGAGAGTTACGAATAAAGCTCTGAAAATTACATTTATAAATGAACCTCTTTCGAAATATTTCAATAAAGGTGAATTAAATGTTAATCTATTCATGTGTGGTGTTTTTTTTTTTTTCGCGTTCTGGGCCGTATTAAGCGTTTTTTACGTTCGGCCGGTGGTCGGTAACGAAAAAAAACGCTTAATACGGCCCAGAACGCGAAAAAAACACACTCATGAATAGATTAACATTAAATTCACCTTTATTGAAATATTTCGAAAGAGGTTCATTTATAAATGTAATTTTCAGAGCTTTATTCGTAACTCTCATAGATTTCAACATATTTCTATTGTTCGTCTTAAGTGAACAATTATTAACCACGAACACATAGGGTGGTCTGCCTGTGCTATGACTAATCCCACGAATTTAACTAGTTTGAAATCATGAAACTAGTCGCAGGGACTAGTCCCATGAAATTTTGCTTGTACCCCCGTGTGAACTGTTCGTGCGACTAGTCCCTGCAACAAAAATAAAAAATCAACCAATCAAAAACCAAAGCGGTTGGTCCTGCGACTACAGCCACTTCGTGTAAACACTACAGGGGACTTATCCCTGTGACAAGTCGCGGGCTATAAATAAGCGCACGGACATTTAGACTTGCTACAACGTGCTGAAGAGCTCCAATGCGAGCGAAACGGCTGTCCACGGTTGCAATCCTGCTCTATCGGTTCTTGTCGTGTTGGTCTCTCGCAAAGTCTACTTTTCACTTGTTAATTATTTCATTTTTTTTTTGCTGATCGGATCTCTCAGCAGATCCTACGAATAGCAGCATTATCGTTTACGGCCCCTTGCTGCTTTACTCTTACCCCTCGTGTGTGTGCCGACCCTCTTTTCCTCATTTTGAAAATCGTCGCGGAAAAGATCCCAGTGACACGGTTGTGTTGCAAATCAGTCACGGTTGTGCGTGAGTTCGAGTCTTACATCGCGTGACACGTCAGTCATATGGTTTCCGGCACCTCCCATTGTCCCGCGAATCATTGCAGGCAGACAGTTCCTGCAGGCATGAAATGTCCCGCGAATCATTGCAGGCAGACAGTTCCTGCAGGCATGAAATTTAGCGTCGATCATCACTCAGCACATGCTTTGGAACCTAAGATCAGGCGTTTCAGTCGCGAAAGAAAAGAAGGCCTGATCGTAGGTTAGCATTAAAATGCAGCGTGTGGCACGAGGACTGGATTTTAAATATCAAGTTGAACGAAAAGAGAATGAACCTGAACTGGGAGTTTGTCGGATTAGGAAACGATTGCCAAACAGACAAGGCTATCAAACTGTTGGTTCCGGCAGCGTCGTTAAGGACTTGATACCTGAGTGGAGCGAAAATATTTTTATTGTTACCAGCGACAAAGCCCTGCCGGAAGATTTCGAAATCACTTGCCATTACTTGGAGTTCAAGAAGTTGGATTCAACTATTAAACAAGTGCCATTAAGTCGTGTTGCCAAGAAGAATAACGGTGTATACTCGGTTCATCGTGATCGACCTTCTGGTTTGGTAGTAATTCTCCTTGATCCAAAATCTGCGGATTTACAAGGTACTATACCACTTATAACCAAGTCTGGTATTCAGCAGTATCGACCGTTCTCTACTATTTGTAAGACGGAAAGTAAATCTCCCACTGAATTTTTCTGTCATGTTGTTGACGACATCAGCAAAATGTTATTTGATGTAAAATCTTTCAAGTTGACACAAAATGAAGGACATTATGTCCTGAAAGATGGGGAAATACATTTCAAATATTTTAACGAATTAATCCCTTCCAATCGCAAGCCCCATGGAGCTATCATCTTGACCTCTGTTAATGATGAACTAATCGCAGTTGGAGTTTTGAACTTTGGAGACAAGAATGAAATATCTCCTGCATGGTTCTCACAAAAAAATTTGCCCACAAACCGTAAGTACAAATAATTTGACTACAGAACGTAATTACTGTTTTGTTTGTTTGTTTGTGTTAGTTCTTGTTTCTGCATGCTATATTGGGCAATTCCAGAAAATATCCACACACCACGACGGACGGCTTCAATATTTTAACCCCCCTTGCCTTCAGAACTTCCAAAATGCATTACCCCCCCCATGCCCTCGGAATTCCATAATCCTTAACCCCCCCTCCCGTTCGGATTTTTCCTTTTTTCTTTAAGTCCTTTACAATTCCCGACAGGGTTCGCAAATATGCCCAATTTGGCGTATTTTACATCAAATTATTTCAAATGACTCGATCTGTAACAGAGGCTGGGATGAAAATGCAGACCTCTCAACCTCAAAGCACTGGAAATCTGGAGATTGAGCTCAAAAAATCTGGAGATTTCAGTAAAAACTGGGAGATTGATCAACTGACGGACAAAAATAACTAAAAGAGTCCTAAAACCAGGCGCTAATCAAATGACTTGTTACTCTGTTTACCGTGAGATTTCTGTTTCTCATCGTGAGATTGAAGTGAAAACCGTGAGTCTCACGACAAAATCGTGCCCCATGCCCTCGGAATTCCAGTTAAAAGAACCCCCCCTTGCCCTCGGAATTCCAAAAAGCCGTCCGTCGTGGTGTATGGATATTTTCTGGAACTGCTCATTTATTATAATTATAACAAATCGACCACATTTTTCCATGGTCTACACTCTGTTATTGTCTCGTGTCGTCATGACGCAGGGCGTCAAATTGCGCCTAATACAGGCGCCAATGCGACTAAATTTTTCACCTTGGCGACCAAATCCTGAAAGTTGGTCGCCAAATTGGCGACTAGAATTCGCACAATCGACCTCAAATCGCATCAGATCGCTTAATTCATCAAAAACTGCACAACTTGTAAAAAAATCGCACAGGGTGAGCAAAGTACACAATAACTCTTGCTTCATCTAAAGATCTTTCATCTCAGCTAAATATATTAGCTTTGAAGGTTATTTACCTGTCCAAACTGTAAAAAAAACCTCTGATATGGTTTGCAATCGAGCGTGGATATTTTGGGCGGGCAACTTCATTTTTCAGTTTCGACTTAGCCACACAAACAGCCACACAATAAATTTGCTTTCTATTGATCTTTGTATTGTTGTTAAGTTTACAAGGCAAAATGGTTCAACTTGAAATGTTTAAATCCATAGATGAAGTCAAAAACATCGCCAAATGACTGTCAAACATCGTGTGGTCTTCGATGCGTACGTGGCACGTGCGCCTTTTTTGATATGGTCAGCGGTATCCTCTGGTTCTTCATGTAATGTCACCAAAAAGTCTTCCCAGTTCTTGTGCACAATAAGCCATTCGAGATTGAAATGAATGCAAATGTGAGACAATGAGAAGTGTTTTATTTCTTTTTTTAAAAAAAATGGCAACCAAATTTTTGGAATTGGCTACCATTTTGGTATATTTAGGAGCCAAGTGGCTACTAGGGAAAAAAGTTAATTTTACGCCCTGTGACATTGTCATGACGACACGAGAATATCTTACAGGGGAGAAGGTGCATTCCATGCGTGTTTGCTTTGTGAGGCTGCTAAATTTTCCCGCCATGTCAATATTTTTCCTGCCATGTCAACATTTGCTTCTTTTTATTAAATGCCGAAAAATACGATTATCAGATTTAAACAAAACAGATGCTGTTTGCAATTAGTTGACAGTTGTGTTTATTTATTTATTTTTTCTTAGTGATAAAAGTGATCACACGAGATTCCCGCCATTCTAGTCATATTAGTCAATCAGATAATAGCTACGTTTGTGACTTTATTGGTAACTGTGTTTTATGATTTTGGTACAGCAATAGGGAAAAAGTATGTCTTAAACAGGATTGCGCCTTACAGAACTTTAGGTATGTCGACAGTATGTCAGGAAAAGCTTTTTTTGCCGTTTCAATTTTTGATTAAATCCGATTTCAAATTGAAGATGTAATAGACCGTAATAGTTGAACCACATGTGTGCCGTTACTTTTACTTGACTAGCTAGCTGGTGCAAGTTGGAATTTGCGCTGATTTAACTAGTTCAAAACAACTGGTAGTTCCCGTGGACATTATTTTCCTTGCATGTCTTCAATTTGAGTATTACCCTAAACCGTGTTGGAAAACAGTTCAAAACTCTCCTAGTCATGAAGACACGCCAAAGGTCAACTCACCAAAGGTCAACTCGTCGCTGTAAGAAATAGCTATGCCACCCAAAGTGAATGTCACTGGAAAGAGAGATAACACTTTACACGTACATGTATTTTATGAATTATTTGACGAATTTGAAGCATTTGAGACCTAAATTCAACGAGGTTGAGTCAAAGTGCTGTTAAAAGATTTTTCGAACATGATGTCACTTCAGAAAACGAAAGAATTGCAAAAAATTGGATATCTAAAAGTGAAATAAAAAATGTGGAAACTTTGCTTAGTACGTGTGCGCGAGTTGATTGAAACGTTAGGCTGAAAACGTTCTTATCAGTCACAACTACAAAACAACAAAGGAGAATCTGTGACTTTGATGACCTTTTTTTGATATTTAAGAACTACATGTATCTGCGGCAGATGAATGCTTAGTGAATCAAAGTGCAATACAGCGTTTTCCCACAGCTAATTATCTGTCTATTCTTTTTTCTGCTGTTATCGGAGTCCTATAACTGTTCAACGGCTACATGCTGGCAGCTGCTTGGAAAATCGCTTTTGATAAGGTTTCTGAATTAACCGGAATCAAGAGTTTCGTATATCGTGTTGTGAATGTCACAACTTTTATCGAGCGACTAAAGTAGCTTTAGTTTTAGTTCAAATTTTAGGGGTGAGGCCAGGAGTCTAAGTGTTTCTTTATGTTAGATGCACGCTTTTTAATTTTCGATTTCTTTGCAATCAATAAATAGACGTGAAAAGCGGTCTATTTTTAAATAAATTAAACTCTGAAAAGTGACACGAGACACTAAGCCCAGAGGACTTTTGATCTTGTACATTAACCAAGCTACTCTGCGCGTAGTGATTAATCACTATGCCTGTTATCTATTAGAGTACAGACGCATAGATGACGTCACTATGTTGTGTGACTTGCGCACGTTATCAGAGTTTATAGTCCAAATCAGTGTTGTTGGCAAAGTTTTCAAAACTCGCAGGCCACAACAAAACAAAAAAGTTCAGCTTAATTATACAGAATCTACAATAAGGAAAAATCCGCCAAGTATCGTTCACCTTTCAACGCATTTAACTGGGCTAAACAAGCTTGAAGAAATCAGTGGATGATTAGAGAAATTATCAAATCTGTAAGAGTTTATCCAATGTTGAACAGTTGGACGACGCCATGAATGGCGGTTGAACGCTGAGGTTAAAGTTTACAGATTTGAACAACTTTCCGAATGGAACTAAGGTTAGTTTTTCGCTGATGTTTTAATCTTCCATTATTCTTGTTATTAAATCGGTTTACTGGCAGTGCTTCGAGGATACAGAAAACTTTATCGTAAAATGAAAACAACTTTAGCAAGTACTGCTAGTGGCATTACTTACACTGAAGTGTACTTAAGTCTTCTGTTATTGTATAAAACAAATAGATTCAATTTTATCATGGGTCTGTTTAGTTATAGATCACAGAAGATGTCAGAATGTGGGAAGAACAGCAGTGACCCACTCGCCTAGCGGCTCGTGGGCCACTTTTTTGTTCTTACCACATTTTGACGTCATCTGTGATCTATAACTGAACAGACGCACAGCAAAATGGAATTTATTTGTTAAATAGACCATAGAAATGAGGTCATAAAATGTTCAAATGTGTTGCATCTAGGCGTGAACACGTGATGCTGAAACTTGATATACTGTAGAACCCCGGTAACTCAAACTCTGAAGGGAAATGAATAACCTACCTACCTATAGGTAGGTAGGTATAGGAAATGAATAACAGTTTGAGTTAATTAGCGGGGTTTAGAGTTATTGGGGTCGGTTGAATATTTAATTTGCCATGTTAATAATTCACGGTTTACTGATTTTTCAGTACTTCAGTATACAGTACAGTGCAAACTTAACTTATCTTGGCAGAAACTGAAACACTATTAATATGCATTCTTATGATTATACAGTACTGTAAATGTATGTTTGACTCATAAAATTGTGAAATGACTGTCAAATACATGACCCATTCTTTGCACTTATTATTAAAATCTAGTTTCTGTAGTGTTACACGACAAGAAGAGCTAATGGAATATTTCAATGGGCATCCTTTGCGAGTTACAAGAACCGCAATTTGAGTTATCAGGGTAATTTTAACCCAAATTTTGATCGAGGGAAACAAAATTTTGTTCCAGTTAGCGGGGAGTTTGAGTTATCCAAGTTTGAGTTAACCAAGTAAAAATGACTGAAAAGTGGGGTCAAATCCAAGGGAAATGGCACTCACTTCGAGTTAGCAGGGGAGTACGAGTTATCCAAGTTTGAGTTACCGAGGTTCTACAGACTAACTGTAGTTGGGTATTAAGGTTGCTGAACAGGTTTGCAGGTCAAATTTCTCCATGACTGAGATACTTGGCATACATGTAAAGTATGTAGGCTAGGCTTTCTTTAGCAGAAAAAAAAAATCCGAAATCTCTTTTCGCTTCCGAATTATGGTAAATTTCCATTTATATGTGAATCACGCAACTTCTTATAAATACTGCTGATAGCTGTGTTTTTCGAGAAAAATAGCAGTTAAACTTCAAGAAATTGGTTTTTAAGCTTCTTTTATTTTTACCAAAATCAATTTATGCCATTCAAGTAGCTTAAGTGTATTTTGTTTAACATTGGGAACAAAAGAAATATTTCCAAGCCTAGGCAGGAATTTGTTTATGCATGTGGATAAAAAAAAAAAGAAATGACGCAATGAGGTATGTTTTCGTTCAGTACTCCAGCTCACACAAACTGCTTGACTCATGCAAAACTCAGACTTGAGTTGTCAAACGACGCTAAACAGAGAAATACAACGGGACGACCTAAGTCTACTCTTTTTTTGGCGTGAAATATTAATGGACTTCTTTTTTATGTCATTCAACTGGTTTAGGTTTATTTTATTCAACATTCAGAACAAAGTAAATATTTGCATGCGTAACCAGGAATTTATCCGGCCAGGCATGTGGATTATAAAGCAAGAGATGATGTAATGAGTGAAAATTCAGCTCACCCACATTCTGTGACTCATGCAAACATCAGACTTGTGTGTTCTAAAGATATTTTACTGTGTGGCGCCCTGCCTTTCTAGCCAAAGAACTGAAAGAAGTGGGTAAACGTTAACCACCTGGTGATAAGCTGCTTGAAGCCCCAGGGGGGTACTCAAAAAAGTTTTATACGGGGAGGCTCTGCCCCAAGTTCTAACCCCTTACCCTTTTATATACCATTTTTGACAGAAATTGTACCCCTTTCGTATACCTTTAACTCAAAAAAGGTACCCCTTTCATATACCTAAGTAACCTGCGATCAGGCGTTATTTTTCTCGCGGCGGAGGGGTCAACGGAAAAATGAACGCCTGATACAATTACTTGTCGAGTCGTCTGTAAAAAGTCCAGAATCTGGACTTTTTTCTGATTGGTCAGAAAACAAAAGGCAACATTATAACTCTATCCCGATTGGCTAATTGAGTTCAAGTCTAATTTCCGGTCCAAAAATATCACGCGTAGATGATTGTTATCATGGCGGGTGTTGAGCGGAATGAAGTAGAGAGCGAGTTCTTCTAGCTTTTAGAAAATCTCTCAAGTGTTTTGTTCACAAAACATTTAAAGACGAACAAAGGGAGTGTATTCGACGAATAGTTTGTGAAAGAAAAGATGTTTTGGCGGTACTTCCAACGGAATTCGGCAAGAGCGTGATCTATCACCAATGGTGTCGAAGATTATTACATCACACCACCAAAGACGCCAGACGATCGTGCCAGTGACGAAAACTACAACCTTGAAATGTCTAACCTGAGCCTTACACAAAATCAGCCTTTGCAAAAAACAAATTTTAAAAACCATCCGATCAGCTCGTTCAAAAGGGTTATTCAAACACACGTTTGTGAGAGTAAATAATTTGAAGGCGCTAATCACGCTTATCTGATGGCATCGCCGACATTCTAGACGACGTTGACAGTTACTTTAATTAGGGGGCGGCAGACGACTTCACAAGTAATTGTATCAGGCTTTCCTTTTTTCGCCTTCCCTCCGCCGCGAAAAAAAAAAGAAAGCCTGATCGCAGGTTAATACCTAAGAGACATGGCGTGTACTTAAAATAGGACGTTTTCTTGTCATTTTTATGTAGCTCTTAATAAATTAAAATAATACAGCCATAGCCAAATGACAGATTTCCAAACCCTTTCATATACTTAAACTCGTAAAATCCCTACCCTTTTATATACCTTAAGCCTGAAAAAGGTACCCCTTTCGGGCAGAGCCTCCCCGTATAGGCCATTATAGGGAGTACCCCCCCCCCCCCGGGCTTGAAGCTTCTTAATCTTTTAAAAACCAGTAAAACAGAAACACACATGCACTATTAGCAAAGAGTTCATGTGAGGAAGTGATTGACCAGGAAACTGATATTATAGGCCTTATTATATTATAGACATCTTATTTTATGTTGCATGTTGCTTTGGCAATTTGGACCTGTAAATGGTCCTGGTTATTTGATGTTGTGTTGCAATGATGGCTTTGGATGAAACAAACCTTGATTAAGAACAGGCTCATTCTCAATATTTATTACCTTATTCTTACTAATTTTCGCGATTTTGGCAATTTCAAAAATTAATAATCGCAAAATTTAATATAGGTGAAAACAACATTGCGCAAAATTCATACATGCGAAAATTAATACCATATTAATATATATCAAAACAAAACAAAGAATTTAAGTGTTTGGAGCTGCAACTACTGTATCAGGGTTTTCCTTTTCGGCCGGCGACCGGCAAACTTCGCCGCCCCTTACCCCTTACCCTTTTATATACCATTTTGCCAGTAACTGTAATACCCTTTCGTATACCTTTTCATGAAAAAAGGTACCCCTTTCATATACCTGAATGTCATGGTATAGACTTAAAACATAACGTTTTCTTGTCATTTTCAAGTAGCGCTTCATAAATTGAAATAATACAGCCATAAATTGCATCTGTTCGAAATATTTTAAAGGCCCTTTCAAAACCCTAAATGACAGATTTCCAAACCCTTTCGTATACCTAAACTTGTGAAATCCCTACCCTTTTATATACCTGAAGTCTGAAAAAGGTACCCCTTTTGGGCGAAGCCTCCCCGTATAGGCCATTATAGGGAGTACCCCCCCCCCCCCCCGGCTATATTAACCGGTAGTTCTTTTTTGTTCAATGTTCACATACATCCCAATATTTAACTTCGATTCCACACACTAAAAATTTTACACACTTAAATAAAGCTCTCAGTAAATATTGTTCAATGGCTGAAAGTGCAGTTCAGCAACATGTATATGCCAAGTAATAGGTTCTCCCATGGATTTAATTTGGGATATATAATAATATAATAAATATTGTTATTGAACTGCAGTGCAATAATATTGAACCAAACTTGAACTCTGGAGGAGTGCTGTCTGACAAATGCAGACCTGCAGACTTGCAGCTAGCCTGAAAACACTTCAGTTAGCCTGTTTAAGGTTACCTCTCTACTCAAACTGCAGGCTAACTGGGGATGCTATTTAGCTATAGGCTAACTTATGTTCTATTAAGGTGGCTGAAAACAGTTTTCCAAACTTTGGGGAACCTATCCTTTTTTTGCACTCATGTCCAAAAAGCTGTCGAGCTCAAAATTTGCAAGTTGCAATACATTTACACTAAATTTATGTTATTACATTTGTAATTTTTGTGTGTCACTTAAGTCCATGATATTTTACCATGGCAACACAGCTGTTTCAAATCAACCAACAATATTGAATTTTTTACGATTTAAGAAAATTCAGTCTGGAGTCTGCAAATGTCAGACACTGCCAGAGGAGTACTTTATTTGTTCTACAGCATTTGTAGCAAATAATTTAGGGAATTCCCATTCTCCTACTCACCCCCTCCTCACTCCTCCCCCTCTAGAAACCTCTCTGAGGTGCACTAACATTTTGTGTGTATATTCATTTTATATGCTGGAACCTGAGTGGGGCCAATTTTTAACTCAGAAGATGGCAAAGCCATTTCCAAGTTTTGGTGATGAGGACCAATTTCTTAAACACTTAACTTAATTAGTAACAACTGGAATTTATTAATCTTGTGAAGAGGGGTAGGGTGTGGGAGCATCTGACTGTGTGCACTGGATAAATTGTGAAGTATATCTAAGTTGCTTTTAAATTAAGAACCCCGGGGGGGGGGGTACTCCCTATTATGGCCTATACGGGGAGGCTCCGCCCGAAAGTGGTACCTTTTTTCAGGCTTCAGGTATATAAAAGTGTAGGGATTTCACAAGTTGAGGTACAGTGTATACGAAAGTATGGAAATCAATCATTTACCTTTATTAAAGGGCCTTTAATTAAAATATTTCGAACGGATGCAATTTATGGCTGTATTACTCAATGTATTAAGCGCTTCATGAAAGTGACAAGAAAACGTCAAGTTCTAAGTCTATACCATGTCTTTCAGGTATATGAAAGGGGTACCTTTTTTCATTAAAAAGTATACAAAAGGGGTACAATTTTTGTCAAAAATGGTATATAAAAGGGTAAGGGGTAAGAGCTCGGGGCAGAGCCTCCCCGTACAAAACTTTATCAGGTACCCCCTCCCCCCCCCCCCAGGTTAAGAACACAAAGACAGCTATAATTATATTTGTTATTTGGGCGATCAGTATTTAACATGATACTAATAAAACATTTGTAGCTGATCAAAAAAATTTTCAGAAAAGTTTAAAAAAGATGATGTTAAAAACCTATAAGAAAAACTAGATTTTTCTGCAACTCTCTGCTGGCATAGTCACTTTTTGAGAAACCACTTTCAAGTGAGTTAAATCAAAGCAGGGTGCTTCGTGATTAAAATCAGTTATGAAGAAAAAGGAGACAACCCATTACAGATTATGCTGACTGGCCAAAATTTGACAGCTCAAACAACTGGAAGCATTCTGGGATTTTGAGGCATTTGAAAGTGTGTGTACATGTGGTGAACTGAATTTCCAGCTGAAGTTTAAATTCATGGTTTGAACTGAATTACATCTTATTGAACTGTCTATTACATTTACATTTGGGAGTCAAATTAAGTTACCTAGCTCCATTGTGAAAGTGTGACGTGGGAGGCGCAGTGTCCTAATTGGTTAGTACGCTGGACTTCGGATCAAGCTAGCGGTCCTGGATAGAACCCTGGCTGGGGTCATGGTGTTGTTTTCTTGGGCAAGACAATTTTCTTACTTTGATAATTCATTTTCTAAGCTCTGTGGCCACTTTGATTTTTTTCTTCTGTTCATATGTTTCACTGAATTAGTCAAAAATTAAATCTTTTACAGCTGTTAGCCATTTCTTGCAAACCTGCCCAAAATGCAGTGACATGCATATGACAATGTGCAAGCCAGCAAATCATGCAAGTCATGCATAAGCCATTTTAATGTACTGCACTCTGGTTAGCCTGAATAGCTTACAGCTGCGAGTGAATTCTTTCTTTGTTGGGTTCACTGCTCCTTGCGAAAGAAAACAGAACCTCTGGTGCCCAGGGTAGTTTGATTTTCACTTCGGGTAACCTTAGCGCATGGTTTATGCTTCTATAATAATGATGATGATGATGATGATGATGATGATGATGATGATGATGATAATGATGATGATGATGATAATGATGATAACTTTATTATTGTGTAAAAAAATCCGTAGCTGAGAGGAAAAATCCCCTCTACTTATTGTGGACACCTAACTGAAACCTAATTAAAATCATTTGCTTAACTAAGCTTAACTAGCTTTACTTTGTAGGTAAGGGTAACATTTATTACATTTATTAAATTATATTTATGATAATAAAGGTGCCTACTAGTTCACTTGCTTGTACAGTGTCATGACTAATCTCACAAAGTTGTGCAATGGATAGAATGCGAGGAAAGTCTGAAGAGGAAAGCTTATCTGATTTGATTTTTATATTTAAATCAGAATTCCGGTAAATATATCCATTGAAAAGCACTTCTGTCATCATATTGCCTTTTTTTACGTATAGGACCTTTCGCTATTCAGCTGCCTGCTGGTCCAGTTCCAGATGAAAGGAAGTCAGAAGAAGCCCCTGGTGGTGAAGCTTCAAGTAAAGATCAAGGAGATTCAAGTAGCGTGAAAAATTATCCAAACCAGAAAACTTCAAAATCAAACCTTGAACAAGGTATTTATAACAGCTGATGACATTTTTGTTAAGATTTTTGGTCTAAATCATACAGCTTCTAGTTGAATGTTTTAATCTTTTACTATTTTGCTTCACCTGGCCCTTCTAAACCATGCAGACACAGGATTGGGGTTCTGGCAGTCTTATTGAATATACAAATACTAACTACAGCACAGCTACTGTTAAAGTTGAGTTTCATGCGCAGGGTTCTGGCAGTATAATTTACCTGAAAAAAGAATATAAAAGAGAAATTTACCACTGTTTGCAATGATACGCGATTTTTCAAATCAAATCGCCCGCGGAAACGTTTCCAAAATTTCCGTCAATCAAAGTTTAAAATGGCATTTCGCACAAGTGATCTTGAAGTTTAACCGACGATCAGTAATTTTTATGCCGACAGAAGACTTCAGAAACTTGGTCAAATTCAAGTTTATTACAAATCAAAGACATTTTTTCGAGACTTGACCTTCAATTTCAAGGCTTTTGCGTTTGGGAACCGAAATGAAGTAAACGATTCACAGATCTTTACGAAAAATTAATTTTATACGAAGCCGACAGTGGCAGATGGAATGTCGCGATACATTCACGGCTCGCTGAACATGAAAGTTCTGTACCTTTTATTTTTATGGTGTTTATTCCGACGGTTTAGCGAGAAAAGGCCCTTTTTGACAACTTAGCTACAAAATGGTTTAATCTGCACCTGTTAGAAATAGTTTCAAGAGGTTTTAGCCGCGTAAAAAATTATTTATCGCCAGTTCACTTTCGTGATCGCTCGCGAGAGATGTTGTCGGAACCCCTTTCAAACTTTGATTGACGGAAATTTTGGAAACGTTTCCGCGGGCGATTCGATTTGAAAGATCGCGAATCAATGCAAACGGTGGTAAAACTGTTTTGAAAGCAAAGTGCATGGCGTATTCTCAAACTAACCCGCTGGCTGTCCCAAGCACTTCAATGGTTTCCTCAACAACTTGCCAAGTGAAGGAATTAATTTTATTTCAGTAAGAAGTTTATAGCAGGATTTCACTTGATGTAATTGTTAACCATTGTTTAAAGAAAAACCGATATTCAGTTTGGCAGTTGAGTTACATGTATTGTTTTTTCGCCAATTCAAAACAGTAAATACAACTCCCTCGAGATGAAAGAGCCGGCAGTTGAGTTTTTATTTTTTCTGAGAATTCAAATCTGCCTTGCAATTAAACTTTATTAATTTTTTTCTGAAGCATCTATCTGGTCCGGAATCCAGAATCCTTGAATTTGATTGGCTATTGACGCGCGTTCCGCCGGTCCAGTTTTTTCTATCCGGACTGGCTTTGCCAAATTTTTTCCCTTCGTCGCAATCGCTGGGCTATCAAACGCATGAAAGTTTTGCTCTCCAAAATTGAAGTAGCTGCTCACCAACCGCTGTAGTTGCAAAAGGACAAAATTGCAGTGGAATTAAAGACCTTGAAGTTCTTCAAAAGGCAAGTATTCATTTCTTTCACGACAAAATCGAGTGTTAGTTTACCGTTCGTACTAAGTTTGTCATTGTGTGTGCACTTCGCAATGTATTTACGCCATTGCCCCAGGTTGCACAGGTTTTCAGACTCCATTTATGAGTTTATTTGTCACTTTTTGCAAAAAAAGCACTATCTACCATCATTCAAGAAAATAAGATTCTTTGATTGAAAATGGCCTGCGAGCAGGCTCTCTATTCGGGGGGCAACGTGAATTGAACTCCTTAAACTCCTCAAGCGCCGAAGGCGCGATCCCGTGAGTGCCAAAGGCGCAAGTCGGCGAGGGAAGCAACCTTACGAATGGAGAGCCTGCACGCAAGCCATTGAGTTTCAAATCCGGCCCCTCGAAATGTGACAACTTGTTGACAACTCGCCATGTAAACAATGCAAGTGAATCTTGCTGTATCTGCAAGTGTAGTTTTTTGGTAAAATATGGAACTGGTAAATCGGGTAGCATGTTAACAGAAAATTTTTTTGAAGCGTCAAATCGCGATGGGAGCCGCGGACAAGTATTGGCAATGATATACGAACAAATTGGAAAACAATTCGTACAATTGTCTACTTTGTCCAACGGTGTGTGCGATTCGTGTTCCCAAAAAATCAGAAACTTAAAAAATTTGTTGAAAACTTAACTAAGCATCACTCTTTATTATTGTGTAAAAAAAATCCGTAGCTGAGAGGAAAAGTCCCCTCTACTAATTGAGCCTGTCATTTTTGACCAATCAGAGTGCTGCGTTTGTGGACAAACGCGCTAGATTTGAAATTCAATGGTTTGTGTGCAGGCTCTCAATTTTGCTCGCGGGCTCACTTTGCTTGCCCAGCGGCTTGCTCCGCTCGAAGAGTTCAATTCATGTTACCCCCGAATAGAGAGCCTGCTCGCAGGCTAGATTGAAAACGGACAAAGTAATCGTCCCAATGTTGTGCCATACGTAGACGAGCAAACTACTCATTTCAATTCTTTGTTTGTTGGGTTGACTGCTCCTTGCGAAAGAAAAACAGAACCTCTGGTGCCCAGGGTAGCTCGATTTTCACTTCAAGTATCCTTAGCATGGTTTATGCTTTTATAATAGTAATGATGATGATGATGATGATGATAACTTTATTATTGTGTAAAAAAAAATTCCGTAGCTGAGAGGAAAAGTCCCCTCTACTAATTGTGGACACCTAACTGAAACCTAATTAAAATCATTTGCTTAACTGTAGGTAAGGGTAACATTTATAAGATTAGTTACATTTATGATAATAAAGGTGCCTACTAGTTCACTTGCTTGTACAGTGGCAAGACTTCTTACAAAGTTGTGCAATCTGGATAGAATGCGAGGAAAGTCTGAAGAGGAATTAAAGCTTGTCTGATTTGATTTTTATATTAAAATCAGAATAAATTTATCCATTGAAAAGCACTTCATCATATTGCCTTTTTTTGCATAATTATTATAGGACCTTTGGCTATTCAGCTGCCTACTGGTCCAGTTCCAGATGAAAGAAAGTCAGAAGAAGCCCCTGGTGGCACATGTCATGGCGAAGCTGCAAGTAAAGATCAAGAAGATTCGAGTAGCGTAAAAAATGATCCGAACCAGAAAACTTCAAAACCAAACCTTGAACAAGGTATTTATAACAGCTGATGACATTTATAGAAGAAGAGATTTGTTGAACAATTTAACTATAAAACATTGCGATAAAATGCTAGAAAATTTTGAAACCATCTTGGTTTAAAAAGTTTTTAAAAAGTTTTAAAATGACGACGTTTCGACGTTGACTAAACGTCATTATCAAGTCAAAATGAAAATGAATAAAATTAGGTGCGACTATAAATGTATAAGAAAATTCCTAAGGGACCGAAATAAAAAGTAAAAAGTAAAAACTGTCAGGATGATGTAAAGTGATTCGCACGCAGTCACATAAAGAGTTTGGCGCAAATAGAGGCTTTCTGAGTATTTAGCTCAGGGTTCAATTCCCCAATGAACAACATCTCGAAAATTAAACAATCAAACTTTGCATTGATTGTAAACAATCAATGCGTGGTTTACAAATTTGAATGTACTCTGTGCGGCGCAGATTATGTCGGGTACACCACCCGACATTTAGACCAACGCATCAACGAGCACAAATACTCTGCAATCGGGAAGCACCTGGAGGAACATGGCCTAACAAAGGCTGATTTGGACGAAAAACAATTCTCTGTTTTGAAAAAATGCAGATCGAAGTTTGATTTTTTTAATTTTCGAGATGTTGTTCATTAGGGAATTGAACCCTGAGCTTAATACTCAGAAAGACTCTCAAGGCTGTGCTCTAAGGAAATTTTCTGGGAGCCCTTCGGGCTCTCAACCCTGCCAGGTAGGGTGCCCAGCCCTTCAGGTTGGTCGCCCAAACTAATTAATTATTCAAATTATTAATTATTAAATTAATTAATTTATTAATATTATCATGGTTTAATAAGTTAATTAGTTATTAACTTATTATTAACTTATTTAAATCATAAAACCAATTAAGATTTCTTGTTGATTATATTTAACAGCACACACTATTAAATATATATTTGTTGCTTCTTGTCAATGAACAACTTTGACTTTGTCAGTAACACAACATTACATCAATGTTAATACAGAGAGTTTGTCAGAGAAGGTTGTTTTAAAGCCACAATAAGTTTTATTTCCAACGATCACATTATGGTAAAACCCTAAACAAGTGACAGGTTAATGCATTACTGCCCTCTTATCTTGCTTAGTCTCTCTTGCTAAAAATAAACACAACATTTCGGATTCATAGAATAATTATTCCACTCAGCAAATATAGCGGCTTTGTGAGTCGAAAAAGTGCGAATTCCTGTATGCTGAAATACGGAAACCCATTGAAAATTTTCGCGCCAAAATGGGAAAATTTCGTCCTTTTCGCAAAAATTCCTTACTTTATCTAGTTTCATAAAAGGACGCCAGAGAAGTTAAGGCTTAAACAATTAATTGCAAGCTTTTCTTGTTTCAGCGGTTAATTTGTCGAGAGTTCAAAAAAAATTAAGAACGTCACAAGAATTTAAGAAAGAACATTTAATTAGGTTGAGTTTCTATTCTTTCGACAGTCAGGCTGAGAGAACCACCGTTTGAATGATAATCTATACTAATCCATTCGATTTGATTAAGAAACGGATTGATTTAAACTTGCAGAAATTCATGAAACTGCAAACAATCTTATATTTATTTAATAATTTCACACACGGCGGAGTTGTTTGTTACTATTTTTAGCGGCCACTGCATTTTGACAAACTTGTGATACATCCGACGAAAATCCTTTAATAGTAACGTAAATATCTCCTAAATCCTAACGTCGTTAAGAATTTTCGTTTGAGATTACCACACTGAGTCTAAAAACAAATAAATTCGATTTAAGCTTAATTATGATAATTACATTTTATCAAGATTTAGAGTGCAACAAGTTGTCGCTTTTCCTATGTATGTAAACATCTGCAGACGAAGCCGAAGAGGCAGAAATTTGCATATACGAAGAATTTCATTTTATGTTAACACCAACGCACTGCACAAACGAAAACTATTAATATACCAAAATAAATGAAAACTAAATCATCTCAAGGAAAAAACTCAAGATTTCAACACATATTTTTTTAATGTTCCTGCATTTTGTCACGTGCAAAGTCAAGCTTGTGTTAAATCATGTGGAACGAACTTGACAGCGCTGGCAAGCGTAAACATTTGACTTCGTAATGTGCGGAAGCCTATTTTCCCACAAATAACATTATCAATCAGCCAAAAACATAATTTTACAATCAATCTCCTGCCATACTACAGTGTGGAACGGCGAACAAGAGGGCCGGGTGCCCGGCCGGGCGAGCAGTTTTATTTTTCGGTTGCCCGAGAGCAAATGTTTGTCGCCTGAGGCGACCGGGCACCGCTAGAGCACAGCCTTGACTCTATTCGCGCCAAACTCTTTACGTGACAGCGTGCCAATCACTCTACATCATCGTGGCAGTTTTTAATTTTTACTTTTTATTTCGGTCCCTTAGGAATTTTTTCTTATACATTTATAGTCGCACCTAATTTTATTCATTTTCATTTTGACTTGATAATGACGTTTAGCGAACATCGAAACGTCGTCGTTTTTAAAAAATTTTTAAAACTTTTTAAACCAAGATGGTTTCAAAATTTTCTAGTATTTTATCGCAATGTTTTATAGTTAAATTGATGACATTTATGTTAAGATTTTTGGTCTAAATCATACAGCTTCTAGTTGAATGTTATAATCTTTTACTACCGGTATTTTGCTTCACCAGGCCCTTCTAAACCACACAGACAATACATAAATGTTGAACAGAAATACATGATTCAAAAACTATAAATTCAATGGAAATCAAATATTTTTATTTAAGTAGATGAGATGAGACTAGAAACATATATATTCACAAGACTGCCTGGGAAGTGGGTGGGCAGTCAAACATTTTTAACTGAAACCAAGTTAAGCTATTGATGCTAAAGATTTGCAATGTGCGAGTACTGCTGTGCCTATGCTGCTATGCAATTGTCCAGGGAAAATGGGCCAGTATAGATGCAAAATGGATGTAAAATAATGGGGACCAAAGGCTGTAAACATAAAATGTTGCTTTATCTTGGCAAAATACCTGGAGTTTTAAGAGGCTGTATCTGTAATAGTGGTCTGCCCGATCTGGCTTGTTAAATAGATTTCGCTCTTTTCTAGTGTGTTGCAAGACTTTCATGTATATACTAAAAACACAATTCACTTGACCGGATCATTAATTTTTTTCGAGTTTTTAAGGATTTTCGGTTCACCCAACGAGCACTTGTAACGACCACTGTCAAGGCTAAAATTTACCACAACTTTGAAAATTAATTAAAAAAGAACTAACAACTTCTGTACCAAACAAACACTACAGCCTGTTAAATTATTCTTTTATTTATCACACCAACTTTCGAACAGCTCGAATCAAGCTAGCAGCAAAACATTAACGACACCCCTATCACACACCTTGATGAAACACTTGAAAACGGCTCAGATTCAAACTTTATTTTTGAAAAAGTGAGGCGGTCTACTTCAATCAAACCAACGCAGCCAAAAAGTAGATGTAATAGAAAATGTTCCTATCGAAAAAAACCTTTTGGTATCGTCTTAATGAAATATTTACAGCTGTGTAAACTTGCCCAATTTCGAAGATCTTCATGTTTGCAGCCATTTTGAGGGACTCGTCAGGACGAGGAGTTTCATCAACTGGCCTCGCAGACATACCTCACACCTTCAGAAATAAACAAAGATTAGGTATAAATGCAGTGCAGTTCAACTGAAAGAGAATAAATCGTGTTTTAAAATGGAAGCTCGTCTTACATTTTGACTGTTACGGACGTCTACGGACGTACGGTTGCTACTATTGGAATTTCGCTCGATGATTTCACTAGAAATAACAATATTTGACATACAAACTTCGACTTAATGTAACCTATGAATCAGCTCAAGGCAGTAACTTTGTGCTTTTCCTTCCTTACTGGCGTACAGCAAAGATTTTCCATCGCAAAACGTTGAACGTCGAAGAAACAGCTGAAGAAACGGCCTGTCGGTCACTACTTCATGTATGAGGCACTATACGGTACACATACGGTACACAACGGTACTCCATACATGAAGTAATCGATAAACATGTCAGTTTGGTCTTCTTTACCTGATGCTTGCTGTTTTGTCGTGAAAACAACTTCGCTGTACGCCGGTAAAGAAGGGAAAGCACGAGGTTACTACCTTTAACTGATTCAAACGCTACATTCAGTCAAAGTCTGCGTGTCAAATATTGTTATTTGTTGTGGAATCATCAAGCGAAATTCGAACGAGAATGACCTTACGCCCGTAGAAATCGTTGAAATGTAATTCGAGCTTCCATTTTTAAACACGATTTATTCTCTTTCAGTTGAACTGCAATGCATTTATATCTAATCTTTGTTTATTTCTGAAGGTGTGGGGTATGTCTGCGAGGCCAGTTGATGAAACTCCTCGTCCTGACGAGTCCCTCAAAATGGCTGCAAACATGAAGATCTTCGAAATTGGGCAAGTTTACACAGCTGTAAATATTTCATTAAGACGATACCAAAAGGTTTTTTTCGATAAGAACATTTTCTATTACATCAACTTTTTGGCTGCGTTGGTTTGATTGAAGTAGACCGCCTCACTTTTTCAAAAATAAAGTTTGAATCTGAGCCGTTTTCAAGTGATTCATCAAGGTGTGTGATAGGGGTGTTAATGTTTTGCTGCTAGCTTGATTCGAGCTCAATGTTCGTTAAAGTTGGTGTGATAAATTAAAAAGACATAATTTAACAGGCTGTAGTGTTTGTTTGGTACAGAAGTTGTTAGTTCTTTTTTAATTAATTTTCAAAGTTGTGGTAAATTTTAGCCTTGACAGTGGTCGTTACAAGTGCTCGTTCGGGTGAACCGAAAATCCTTAAAAACTCGAAAAAAATTAATGATCCGGTCAAGTGAATTGTGTTTTTAGTATAAGTACATGAAAGTCTTGCAACACACTAGAAAAGAGCGAAATCTATTTAACAAGCCAGATCGGGCAGACCACTATTACAGATACAGCCTCTTAATACATAATTTAAGGTTGTGCTGTACGCTGCCCAACATTTTTTTTTTCAAAGATTTGGAAAGTCCTGACATATAAAGTTACTTTTCAGTTAGGGAAAGCAGAAACATTATCATGTAGTGGTTACCATTCACATGTAACCTACATAGTGAAATAGTGAGCGTAATTTGGTAATCATGGCCTCTGTGCCGCTATACACTAAAATTTAGTCATTTAACTTGGGAATTTTCAGTTGCCTGACCAAACTTGAGGAAACATGTATAGTGAACATCTTGTGTTAGAAGATGTTCAGGTGTGAACACCTTCAGTCAATGTCAGGTGACCTGATAAAAACAATCGATTAGTCAGAATCAGAGTTCTTTGAAATCCTGCTCCATTTGTACTGGCATTTTGCCAATCAACAGACATTTGAAAATGTTTATTTAAGAACACTTTACCAATAGCCAAAAAATCCTGAAACCTCCATTATTAATTACATTAAGCCAAGCCAAAAACGGAGCTCCCCATTTGTTAACTTTGCCTTTTATTTAAATCTGGATTTACTGACCATAGACAGAAAAGAAATTATGACTTGAGCCCACAACCCAATGGAAAACCATTACCGGCTGTGGTCAACTTCAAAAAAACATGTGACCTGAATGAGCTCTATACCTGAGCCTGTGATATGGTCATGTGATACTGGTCAGCAGACACCTTTATACAGCTGTCAATTGTCCAATAAGCTGACGTTTATCTTAACGTTACCTACTTCTGGAGTATGGCCATCCTGTTGCGCGACATTGTTGTAGAGAACATGTGCCCTCAAACCATGCCCCTAGCCATGATGATTGTTCGCAGCTTACAGCATTGGCAAAACGCATTTGATTTGTAGCAGCTAAACGGAGGTTTCAGGTCAGGAGAGACTGATGTACTTTATTAGACATCGTTCAAGTTTATTATTTAATTTTAAAACTGAATTTTTATTTCATTTGTTATTTCAAAATACATTTGCAAAGTCATATTAAGAATAAAAATAAGCGATAGAAATTTAGAATAACGTTTCGATGACTCGCCGTTCATCATTATCAAATTCTAAAAAGTCAGGTTCTGCCGTTGAGTTCTATATATATTGAGAATGCGTGTGAAAGTCTCGTTGCATATAATTAAAGACTCTACAATGTGGAATGTAGAGAGTGTTAATTATGTACTAAATAGTTTTGCTTTAATTGAGTCTGATTGAGTGTTCAGTTTAGGTTTCATTTCTTGGATGAAGAGCATTTCGTAGATTAAGCATTCAAATTTCCCGCGACATTTCTTCAGGATTGTAAATTGTTTGTTAAGATTTTTGTTATTCTGATTGTGGGCGTCACGCAGGTGGTTTCCGATAGCTGAGTGCTTATGTTCATCAATGCGTTGGAAAAGGTGTCGGCGAGTGTAGCCGACATAATCCGCATCACACGAATCACATTTGAATTTGTAAACAACACATTGTTGATTTATTAATGGTGGTTTGGCCTCTGCTACTTTGATGTCGTCGGCAATTTTCTTGCTTGTGAACACTGAGCGTAGATCGCTTTTTTTTTTTCTTTCCAAGATCAGACAGCTGTCTTCGAACAAAGTCTGCTGATCTTTGGTCCTTGAATGGCAGAACAATCCGAACGGGTGCATTTGCTTGAACATCGCGAACCTGCTGTTGATTTCGCGACTCGATGAATCGAGTTTTGGTGGAATTAATGAGCTTCACTGGGTACTTTAGATTCAAGAAGATCCCTCTCAAGGTTTCGCATTCTTCAGCAAATAGATCTGGTGAGGATGAGAGACAGTGGGCACGGTTTAACATAGTCATTAGAAGGGATCGTTTGTAACGGGCATCAACATGACTTTGAAAGTGGAGAAGAAGGCCCTTGTTTGTTGCTTTCCTGTAGACACATGTTTTCAGCTGTTTTCCGATCTTTATGAGCTCCATTCCGATGAAAGGTAGTTTGTTGTTGTTTGCAACTTCCATCGTGAAGCTGATTGCTGGGTGTGCCTCATATTGCCAGGAAAGCCGTGGCAGTCGGAATGTCTTTTACCACGGCTAAAGTGTCATCCACGTATCTCTTATAATGATGATATTTGATAATGATGAACGGCGAGTCATCGAAACGTTATTCTAAATTTCTGTCGCTTATTTTTATTTTTAATTGTCTATCGAAAGCCACCAAAGTCATATTAAAAATATTATTATTTTCAGAGCGAAATACAATCATAAAAGACAATTATATTTTTTTAAAGGTTAATGTTTAAATCGTTGATGAATGAAAATATAAAATATAATCAACAGTTGCTGAAGGAACAAAATGAAAATATAATATTCGAACAGACCAGCGTTATCATTTCACTGAAGGAACAAAATAAAAATTAAAAATTCGAATGGACCAGCGTTATCATTATACACGATCAACAAAAAGTTTAGTGTCACGATGTTTAAGCCGGTAGAGGCCTGTACCGAAAGGTCAACTGATAGCAGTCCCTTGCGAAAAATTGAAAAGGTGGACTATTACAGATCCTTGTTTTGCTTGAACTGCACTGATGATATTTGTTTCAAAGCACTGTTGATTTGATTCAGACTATTAATTTACACGATGCCTTCGGCGACCCTTACACTCACGAAAATGTCACACAATCTTCTGTATCGCCTCGCCAATGATGTGGAAATTAATCTTAGGCCTTTCTGTTTGACCAATGTCATTACTTTTACTTATTGCATCACATTGTAAATATGTAATTATATTGGAAATGTGTTTTCTAATTTAAGCAAAATATCAAAAAATTGAAATACAAAAAGTTGCAATTTCATGGATCGTTGTAAAACGTCAAGAAATGTCATCGCCTCTGCATGGATGCCATTTATATAATCTAGTCCACATATTTTCATACCCAGTATGTAGTCCACAGTCCATGTTTGACCGCATTTATTAGTCATGCTACCTACAGGAATGTTATGTTACTTTGTTGTTTCCTTACAAATTTGTTGTTCTCATTGTTAGTGTTTAGTTTCTGCTCCATTACTGGTGCAGCAAAAAAATGTAAGGCCTTACATGGAGGAAGAGTCGCATATAAAGCAGGGTCATCTTACTAAATGGGCTCATTCATAGCACCTTGATTTTTAGAAACAAATCTTTGCAGGCAGGCGATTGTCCAAGCCCTCAAATTAAAAAAGTAAACCCCGCTCCCCCTCGCACAAGGGCTTAACACAGAATTTTATGTTCGATTCAGTTTGATCTCTTCATATTTGATTATTATTGCATGTCTTTATATGAATTTTAAACGTTAAGCACGCTGCTCTTTCAGTACCAGAAGAAAGAGAGACAGGAGGAGTCCTTGACGCTACTGCAGATACGTGTGACATTGTAGCTGCAAACAAACGTTTGGAAGATCCAAGTAGGGTTAGACATGATTGTAGCCAGGAAACTACGGAACCAAATCTTGAACCAGGTATGTACAAACAGCTGATAATTAATAGTTACAGACTATGTGGACAGCATGCCTGTGGCACGAATTGAAAGAAATTCATGTAGACAGACGATAGACAGACAGACAGACAGACAGACAGACAGACAGACAGAGAGACACAGACAATTACAACCAACTAACAACAACTGACAGCTACCAACAACAAACCACAACTACCAACAACAACCGACAACTGCCAACAACTACCAGCAACTAGTTGCAACCACCAGCAACTACCGTGAACTACCAGCAACTTCCAACAAATACCGACAACTACCAGCAACTACCAACAGCAACCAACAACTACCCACAACTACTAGCGACTACAACTGACTATTAGCAGCTTCTTACAATACATCAAACATCACCGAGAAGGGCGACAGTAAATTCACTATTACATGACGTACACGCCTTTGGTTAACGTAAGGCGTTCTAGCATAAAGTATATAATATATATTTCAACCAAATATCTTTCACTTTCTTAACTTCCCGCCTTGATTAGTCTTGATTATTCTACCCACAGGGATAAACGCAACTATACATCGCTGTCTACGTTGTTTTTGTTATCATAACAGCAATGTAACTGTTGTGGTTTAATGATTTTAAAAACACTTTTTAAAGACGTATCTCTCTACTATTATATCATCAAATACTGTGTAAAATCTGCATTGCAATCAATTAATTAGAACAAATTGTTTTAAAAAATTTATTGTATGGCATTTAGGAAGAGTAAAAGTGGAGTATAGTACTTAAATGTTATATCAACGTTTCGTGGTTAAATCAAGTGTACTATTTATCAATTTATCCATCATTCTTTCTTTATGTCCGGCCATTCATTCCTTATACCAACTATTGTCAAACACTGGTTGCGGTCACACCAACAATGTCAGCAACAGTTAGTTCTGATTAGTCTCAAGCTACAATGTCAGACTTAACATAAGTCTGTGGTTATATTAAAAGTAATATATCAAACACGTGATAGAGTGGTTTCATCACATTTCCAAACACTGAGTAAAGAGTTGAAAATACGACGCGCAGCGGAGGTTTGGAAATGTGATGAAACACTACCTCTCATGGTTGATATATTACTTCTCAATCGAGCTTGAACTACAAAGAAATAAAATCGTAAAAATATATTTTTATCACGATCAAATATTCCAACCATCGTCACGGTTCTGATTTCTTATGTTTTATTTTGATGGAAAAGTTGCGGTTAAACTAACACACATACCGTAACAACAGTTTGTTCTGGTTGTCGGGATTGAGTTATGCTAATTATGTAAGATTTAGTCAGGCGTTACCAACACACGCGCGGTTGGGACTGGAATTGTTAAAAACATTATGGGATAAGTTGTGGTCTTTTCGAGAGCACTTTATGGCGAGAAATCGACGGAGATCTGTGAACTGTGTGAAGTGATCATGAGTTTAGCCGATTAAAACCGTTTTGTTTAGAATCAAGTTGTGAGTTTATTGACGGAAGAAAAATTGCCGACATGGTCGTAAAAAAAATTTGTTTTGGTTTTGCATTTTTAAGCGATGACGTAGTCGAGCTTAATGCTGGAGCCCTTGGATCGGTTCTGTCGTTCTAAATCGAACAACCGAATAGGACTGGGAACTAACTACAGGGAGAACAAAGATTCAGTTTAGCGCAACAAGAAATCCCCGCGAAGAACACAAAGCAAAATACTCCTGGGAAGTTAAAAAGGACTAATAAAAGATATGAACGAAAGAGACAAATTATATTTGTCAAATTCTTTTAGATTCAGTAAACAGACATATGTACAATTGACCTGTGTAAATTAACGAGAATAATGCGCCAGATAGAAGAAATATGTTGCTTTTGTTTCGGGGTTACTGCCCCTTCTTCTGTGGAATAAATTGAAATGCCAGTTGATTTTTTTCCACCGAAGAAGGGGCAGAAACCCCGAAACGTATGGAACATATTTCTTTTATCTGGCGCCGTGTTCACCATTGTAAATCAGCATATAAAATCACTGTTTATATGCGCTACGCAGTCGCTCGAAATCATACAATGGGTCTGTGTGGTCCGGTCAGAGACAGCACTTGACCTTGCATGTCCGGTCGCTCGCGAAAGGTATCGTGTATCGTAGATTAGATGTCGCGCTATAAGGTTTTATTATTATTATTATTATTATTTTTTATTAATGCTTACAACAGTGCTAACAACAATACAATACACACAAGGAAGGAAAAAAATTTACAAGGTAATAAATAAATGAAACAAAAAAAACGATGTATTACAAATCTCTACACTACTTAGCCATAAGAAAATAATAAGCACAAAAACGATAAAGGGGCGGGAAAAAAAGGACGAAATCTATATGGTGGCAGAAAAATGTAGGGCTGTTGGTGGCATTTCCAAGGCAAGTGGGGGTAGAAAGTGGAATGTCAGGGGATACAAGGTTTTCTCTGGTTATTTGACCTTCTTAAATGAAATTGTTCAAAAGTTCCCATTTCTTAGGAGTACATGTAGTGGTTTTTGTTATCTGTTCTGTTTCATATGCAAGTTTAAGATATCGCCGAAAACCATCTATGTGGGGGATAGTTTCTTTTGTATGGCAAAGCCAAATAAAGTGTCTGGCAAGCAGGCAACAGAAATTGATTTGATTGTAGTATTGAGATGAATCTGGTGTTAAACCCATAGCAACAGTACACTCGAATGAATTGTTGTTAATGGATTAATTTTGCACTGCGTCAGCCGTGATGTCAATATAAGGTAACGCGCTATAAGGTAACGCAACTAGAATAAAACGCATAGCTTGAAGAAAGTTTTCATTTTTCTAACCAGGTGCAATAAGCACACAATCGTTACAAATGGAAAGTATGGTGCAAAGATAATACAAGCAGTGACCGAAAAGTATCCGTAAAACGAGGTAAACTTTGTATGAGAGCGTTTCACTTGGGTCACAGAAAAAAGTGTCCGTTGTCCGTTATTAACTTAAAGTTAGAGAAAATGTATGGACAAACTAAACTGTTCGTATTAAGCGGGTGCCGTAAAGCGGTGTTCCACTGAACTTTCATTTACGTTAATTTTTGACAAATGTCCTAAAAATATTAAAAACCCCTTGTAAAACGTCATCGCTTCTGCATGCATTGCGTGCCATTTATTAATTTCATCTTGGCACCGTGTTACAATTCGACATGTTTCCTAGAGTCTCTTGTTTGTTTCTTTGTTTTCTTTCTGGAGAAATAACCGACAGGGGTCATGTTGCTTGCAAATCTCTTCATCTTTACTGTTTCGTCAATACTCTTTATACCGTTAGTTAGGTTACAAAGGAGGGCATTGTGATCCCATTTCAAGCACACATTTTAACAATAGTAACCAAATTCACATGTTACGTATACTTGAAACGGCAGATTAAGTCAAAAATTCACGAATCACGTGTCTTTTCTAGCTATTTTCACGCATCATAGTGTAATTTTTGCCCTTTTCACGCGTCACGCACAAACCCTTTGCTACCCTCATTAGTGTAGCTGTTATTTCTTTTTTTATTTCTTTGTTCCACTGTCGTCATTCTGAGATAGGTGCTTCGCTAATTGTACATTTGCACTTTCCTACAGACGCGTCTCACGGTGAAAATAATTGTTCTTAAAGATGCATTTTGTTTGCTCTCTACACTTTGTGTTTCTCAGCAGAGAAATGCCAAAGATCGCATCTTTGGTGGCTCCCTCTATCTTCTTGCAATTTTCGCGAACATAGGGCTTTCCACAAGTGCTGGAGATTTCCCAAAAGTTGCCCATAATTTCTCAAAAAGTTGCTTAAAAGTTGCTCCAAAATTCAAAAAAAGTTTCTTCTGATAATAAAAGTTGCTTGAAAGTTGCTCCAGAAAATCTGAAACGCTGCTTCTAATCAAGAGAATTTCTCTAAATATATGCTAATTTCCCCTTGAGGGTAAGATTTCTAAGCAGTTGAAACGTCTTCAGATGTTCCTCGAAAATTTTCAGCAAACTTCGTAAATCTTCGGAAACGTTCGTATGGCCTTTGAACAAGACTCGGATAATCTTCGGAGATCTTTGGTCTGGAAATTGCTCAAAATGCATCAAGTTGCTCGAGAGGAAAAAAGTTGCTCGAAGAGGAAAAATTTAAAAACGTGACTTACCATTTCTTATCAAACGTTGCATGACTAGCCAGGAACACTTTCAATATTAATATCCCTTTAAAGTGAGTCTTTCTGAAGAAATATACCATGATAAATTTTGCATTAACTGAACTCGAGTTTTTCAGTTAATGCAAAATTTACCCTTTAAAGTGACAAGTTAATTATGAGATGGAGCGAAATGGTCAAATCTATTTAATTATTACGATAACAGTGATCCAGTGTTTGATAACGTCAAGCCAAAATAAAAAATCTTATCTCAGCAACACAAATATAAATACATAAACGCAAGAGAAACTGACTTCAATTGAGGTAAAAACAAAACAAAATTATAAAAGGAGGAAACTGCGCTTACGGATTGTCCTCTCTCTTGCCTGAACAGTTAAAAAACACACCAACGGCCGCAACAAAGTTAAAAACGCAGATAAGCATCATAAGAACCCAAACTTGTACCGTGCAACTAGGTATTTCGCAATATAAAACGCAACGCACGTCTTTCTGAAAGGCGATGTATCTAAAGAGTCGCTAATATTTAACCTCGGGCACTATATTTCGTAACAATGGATTGCGCGACTCACGCTAAAACACAAGTAAACAATTCTTTTCCATCTTTTTATATTTCTACTCGTGCTTCATGCTAAAAAGTCGGTAGATCTCTTAGAGATCTTTGATTGTTGACTTAAGTTTAACCCATGCATCCTCCTTGGGTATAACCAGGGGGGATGGATTACCGGAACATAAATTGTGCAATTGTATACATATAAGAGGTCACATTACTTAAATAGCTTTATTAATAAATTTTGGCTTTTTTGTTTGTTTTTTGTTTTTGTTTTTTTTCTTTAATTTTTAATAACCCAAAATAGTTAACACTGGCTAAGGTGTTCTCTGTCTTAACTTTAGTATTAGACTTGATGTGTCTGCAAGGAAACAACAAGCTAAATATTTTTGTTGCTGGTTTAGGTGATTTGTCTTGTACGATATGCTGTACTGGTGCTATTAGCCGAAACTCAAAAGAGCAAGATTCTCAAGAAGCAAAAGAAGAGGTGAACATTTATATGCGAAAGAAGGTTGTTGAATCAATGGGAGACTTTGATCTCTCTTCATTTGAAGGACTTGAAAAACTTTACGTGCACTTAACAGGATCTCTTTACCTAAGGAAAGTTAGGTATCGTCCAAGTAGCATCAAAATAACTTTCAACTGCCCTACCTTGGAAATTCTTAAACGGCTGTGGAATGATTATCATTCTGGTCACCTAAATGCAAAAGTCGAGGAGTGCCTCGTTACAGAGAAGATGAAGGAAGAGCTCAATATGGAGACCATAACTTTAAGAACAACTATCTTGGAGGAGGACTACCTGGCATGCAAATTGTCTTTAATGGAATTTTCAGGTACGTTTTCCATTTAACAGATTTCCTGACGTCTGTCCGAAATCATAATTTATGCAAATTGTAATTATGCAGAAATCACGTGATCAAAAAAGTACGGACCTCGTGAAGGAACCTTCGGTTCTTGAAGTTTTGTAAGCGGACGGGTCGAAAGGATTTACATATTAACAAGGACGAGTCTAGTACTGTGAGCGTGTTTCTTTATTTGGTGTACCGGGAGCAACCTTTCCCACACCAAAAGTGGCGACCCTGCCAGGACATAATCTGAACAAAACGATAAACAAGTATCGAGCGATCGAGTGGAAAACAAAAATGGTGGACGTCGCTGAACAGCGCTACGCGAAGGACCTAAAAAAGGCAACCTACTACGTCAACGAGATTAAGGAAATGGTCGATTTGAGTGTGAAAGAGGATTTGTTGTCTGCTTACGAGAAGATATGTGACATAAGCAAGACCCTGGAGGCCGGCAAATCTTGTCAAGGACGCCATGTTGGAGGCTGAAAAATCATTTGAAGAAGTAAAAGGCTGGTCACAAGCTCGCAAGGTAGATTTCGTACCTATTCATGAGTTGAGAAGCAGACTGGAAGAAAGGAACTGGAGAAATGGGAGTTGCAAACGGGAGGAAGATGGTTCGCAAAGAAGGTTGAGCTCGAAATGGAATTGGAGAAGAAGAAGGTCGAGCAAGCATGGCCAAACCCCAAGCAGTGAATTGCAGAAGTACACAATAACACCATTCCATGGGGACTGTAAGGATTGGCTCGCTTTGGAACCAGTTTGTTGTGGAAGTGGACAGCTCGAAGATTCTGAGATAAGTAAATTCAATTATTTACTAGAATTAGTTGAGGGGGAACCGAGAGAGAATTTGGGGCTGCCACACACCCCTGAAGGCTATAACGAAGCAAAGAAGATGAAATGACTTTGGAAAGGAATAAGGTCCACAAGGCCTTAATTAATGATTTAGAAGCCTTGCCAAAAATAACCAGTGTACACAAAATCAGAGAGGTGCACAGTTTTACAAACAGTTGTCTAAGACAGTCCGAACCAGCTACTAGAAGAAACTAGAGGGTGCCCAGAGTTATGTGTACAGTATAATGGACAAACTGGGTCCTGTGAGAGAGGCTATGGCCCAAAAAGATGATGACTGGGAAGAATGGGGACTCATGGAGCTATTGATAATTTAAGGAAGTACACAGACCGAAATCCCCTACCCTTAGTGGAATCCAGCCCACCAGCTTCAAGTGATACTGTACCTGAGAAACAATACAGTCATCCAAAAAGGGAAGACAAATTGCTGATGTCCGGGGAACCTCACGGCAGCCACAATGGCCTCCACCCTTGTCACTGTAGCTGAAAAATCACGTAGCAGTGATTGTACGAAAGTCTAGATATGCTAGTAGAAGAGAGCATGGCAGAATAATTACAAGTCCAACTGGGCACTGGCAAATGCGAAAAGCGAGGGGGGGAAGTGCAAGGGGAGACACCAACCTCTATAGTGACAGGATGAAGACAACGCTTTCACCCCACCCCACCCCTGTGACATCGGGCAGGTCGAGAGGTTAGGGAGTAGATGCTCAAACTACATGCAGCAACCGAGCAAGACAGGGACAGGCCGAAATTGAAGGGAGGGAAGCCAAAAGCCAAACGCACAAAGCCACCAACGAGGAGGGGAAAGGGAACGAGAAAAAAAAGCATGAGTAAATGTTATTGAGGGAGAGAAAGAAGTAGTGACACCAAGAGAGACCAGGAGAATCAGTGAGGGGAAGAGACTACCGGTGAGAGGGGGGAGAACAGCGCGAGTTGGGTAAAAGACCAGGAGAGAGTTATAGGGGAAAAGGAAGAAAGGAAAGAGAAAAGAGGGGAGGAGAGAGAGAGGGGAAAGAGGAGAACAAGGCAGAGAGAGGAGAAAGAAGAGGATGGGAGGGGAGGGAAGTAAAAGGGAATGATCACCCAAAAGGGAAGAGAGGAGGAAAAAAAGCAAGTAAGAGGAGGTGCCCCTACAGCCAGAAACGAATGAACAAAGCCATAGAGGACAGAGCCCGCGGGAATAGAGGGTAGATTCGTCGCAGAAAAAAAGAATATGGAAGGAAAGTAGAAGAGGGGTGAGAGAGAAGGAGGAAGAAAGAAATGAAGGGAAGGAGATGGAACACAAAAAGAGAGAAAGATAGAGAGGGAAGAAGGAAGAGAATTGATAAGACGAGTAGAGGAGAAGGAGGAGGAACGAAACAGGAGTGGAAAAGAAAAGTTATAGTGAGTTTGTTGGTGGACAGATACAGAGTGTGTAGTAGCGGAACCTAAGTGAGAGAGAGAGAGAACTGTGCAGGAGAAAAGAGAGGAAGGAGGGGGGAGGAAAGGGCGGCGAAGGGGGAGGGAGGAAAGGGGAGAAAAGAAGAGGGCCGAGAAAGTTGAGGAAGAAAAGAAGAAGGGAGAGAAGAACTCCAGGAGATGAAAGGAGAAAGAGAAAGAGTGAAGTAGGGCGGAGAGAAGAAGAGAACTACCAGAAAGGAGAGAAGAAGAGAGTGGAGGGGAGGAAGGCAGGAGAGAGAAAGATCCGATCAACCCACAGCAATACCCTTCACCGCAAGATAAAAGTAAATCAAAGGATAATTACATGTAGAGAGAAAGTTGTGTCGTGATGGTGAGAGAGAGAGATAAAGGTGCGGAGAGGGCCAGACATGAGTGAAAGGAAAGTTGTTGCCACTGGGAAATTAAGTGAAGAAAGACAGAGTTTGGCAGGTATTGGGGATGGAGATAAAAGGAGTGGCAGGGCAATGGTGGGGAGGATTTTGAAGTATTGGAAGAAGAGAAGTCTTCAAAGGTGGTGGAAGAGACCTCAGGAATAGAAGAAGACTCGAGTTGAAATGAAGAACAAGGCCACCCCTATCAAGGAGAAGAAGAGAAACGTGCTTACCCCAAATACCCTACTCAGAGGAGAGCCCATCCCTATCTGGAGGAAGACTGGAGAAGATAGGGGAAGAGAATGTACTAAGCGGAGAGGTGGAGAAAGCAACAGACCCGAAAGAGATAGAAGGAGTATGTTCATGCTCTTGAAGAAAGGAGAGAAGTTGAAGGGAACATGAGAAGATACCAGACATGGGGCAGTGGTGATGCTAAAGGGTGAAGCGAAGGAAAGGAGTGGAAGTGGGACGAGCGTGAGAAGATTACCGGAAGGATGGAACAGTTCGTGGATGAAGCTGAAGCAGGGAATGGATACATCGTAGAGCGCCCCTTGCAACTGTGTGCAACTTGGAGATTGGAGGGGAAGACCCTAAGTGGAAATCAAACCCTGAAGCCGAAGTTTTCGTCCCAAGAGTGGGACCAAGCCAAAGAGCCAAACAGATTGCTAATGATCAAATCAGGAACATTGTTGAACAGGAACTTAAGGAATGGGGGGAGAGTGGGGGAGAGTGTCCGAAATATAATTTATGCAAATTGTAATTATGCAGAAATAGGATCAAAAAAGTACGGACCTCGTGAAGGAAAACCTTCGGTTCTTGAAGTTTTGTAAGCGGACGGGTCGATTAAGGATTTACATATTAAACAAGGACGAGTCTAGTGACTGTGAGCGTGTTTCTTTATTTGGTGTACCGGGAGCAACCTTTTCCCACACGTCCTTAGTTAATGCAATAGCTATGTTACGATAAGTTGCTTTTTTTGTTCTCCTGAATTATACTCCAGGTTTCCATCTATAGAAGGTGCGGCAAGGGTGGGGCCAGTAAATTGTGAATTGCTCTACATTTCAATCCTGGGCTGCATTTGAAAAGTTGAATACAAATGCCATGAGTGCAGTTAGCACTAAAGAGTGGCGGTTTTGGAAGTAACATACTGTGTCAAACTGTGGTTAGGCTCCGCTTTGGCACATTTTATTTGCCACTTGATTAGATAAATCAATCTGATTTCTCTTTTAGTTAAAGCATCTTCTTCTGCTGATGATGGACAGATTGAGCCAAAAAGAGAGTTAGAATCGAGAGAACAGGAGTTATCTGATCTCAGAAAACTGACAGGTAAGAGTCACTTCCACAAGTTGATAAGATTGAGGTACAGTATTTTGTAAATTTAGCATTTCAGGTTACTGGTATATCTCAGCTTGAAATCCAGGGAAAACAAATGGATGACGCCAATGAGTAAATGATGGATAATCGGTAAGTAATCAGTGCAATGGTCGATTGATTATCTTCACTATGATCAGTGAGTAATCAGTGGCTTTTCAACCGGCCACAGAATTCTGTAGTCATTGATTAACATATTAGTCGTCCATGTCACTGACTTAAGCTGCGTTCACATTTAACACAAAACATGTTTAGAATAAACATGTTTCACCTAAACATGTTTGCATTGTTCACATTAGGTGTCAGTTTCAAACACGTTTCATGCCTGGTGTGTAATTTATGCGGTTTCACGGTTCTTGCATAAATCTTTACACTTTATTTAACCGTAAAATATAGCTCGAAATTACAATAAAGTTTCCATTAAATCTTTGTCTTTCTGTCTATTTTCAAGCCCTTCGATGAAGCAGGGCTTTCAAGCGTTAAGCAAGAACACAGTATTGTCAGAATTTGCGCTATCAGTCGGTAACAGAATATTTTTATTTTGTGAAGTTTGTTTTTGCATTGCAATGCTGCGCGCTTGTAGCCGCCGTCGTAAACTTTCGTGGCGATATTCTGCCAAATATTCTGCTTTCTATCCATCATCGATAATTCATATTGTATCGCTTTATTAGCCCATATTTTAAATAAACATTTGGTCACATAGAAAGCCCAATTTTGAAGCTTTTGTGCGCTCGCCTCCTCGCCAAATGTCCGACATTTTTAACGTGTTTAGTCTGATCATGATTGAAACTACCTCGTAAAGTAGTTTCAATCATGATTCGCGCAATGCACTGCCTGATGTGAACACTTTTCACAACGAAACATGTTTCATTCGTGATTAGACTAATCATGTTTCGGCCTAATGTGAACGCAGCTTTAGTCATCGATTGCATTGAATACTTTTTTGCACTGATTACTTATTGATATCTTTTCGTCTATCATTACAAATTGTTGGCAGAATAACATCAGTGAATGCTCGTTGACATCGATATATGAGTCATCCATAGGTCACTGGGTTATAACTGACTTATCAACTGGTTGCTTATTGATATCATTAATAATTTATTTATGTACCCTTGGAAAACTGTGGCTTGGACCAGACGTCCAAGACTAGGAGAAATGCTGTTCGATTATAACTGAAACTGGAAAGGAGGTCCTTTATTTCATAACCCTCAAAATAATTTTCATAATTTTAAATAATTCCTGCAAACTTATGGATCATTCTCGACGAGATGATTTCGAAGGAAACGGATTTGGAAAAAAAAACCTGCTCAGAAACAATTTCGTGCTGCACGAAATTCATAAACAGCAAACGCGGCACGCAAGGCCTTTTGGGTGTAGGTGGGCCTTTAAGTAATAAAATTCTAATAGAATTAATATCAGAGGATTTTTTATATATGAGTCAGTGTATTGTATAGGGGTTTCAAACTCTGAGTAAAATATTAACTGCAGAGGTGATGATTTTTTTACACCCCTATAGAAAATGACGAAACGACTTTTTATCTAACTTTCTCTTATAATGTGTAGCAAGTCCTTCTAATAAAGTTGCTTCATACTTTTACAAACAAGGCAAAGAGACGTTAACCGCATTTCATTTTCTTTATCGCCATTTATATTGTTTTCTTTTTAAACAAACAAAAAAAGCGTGGAACAGTGAAAATAACTCATTCTGGACTGATCATTTTTGTGACTACTTGCGCCTGCGCCAGTAGTCACTATTGCTGTCATGTCCGTCCCAAAAGTAAGTAACAATAGGATATACTTCGGAGCCAATCAGCACAATGAAATACAGATATGTGAGTCTCTTCGGTAACACTTCGTAACAACGATGGCCTACCGATGGTCTACGATGACAAACGAACATCTTGGTAGTGATCGATTACATGTTCGATTGCGAGGTCTGTGTTTTATATTTTACAACATTCACCTCTCACAGCTTTCATATTTTGTGTGTAACCGAACAGATGATAGGTTTCGTGAGTATTTTTCATCTTTTAGGTCGGTATAGATGTAGACGACGAATTTCTCAGCTTCGCTTCGCTCACAGCTTTGGAACGGATTGTTCGATCGCGAGTTAAGTGTTTTTATATTTTACAACATTACACAGCGTTCACATTTTGCTTCCAACCGATCAGATAAAAGGTTTGGTGAGTACATTTAGGCTTTTAGCTCGACCAGTTATGAGTGTGCGACGAATATGTATTGTAAACAACACGTGCGCTTGCCAAATACCATAAACAACGTGTAAACATGTATGCTTGCTGATACTCCATAATTGTAAAGTACATTAGCCTCGTATGAAGAAATTGAGCCCCTCTGTAGGAGAATTCAGCCACTGCGGATGAATATTTCGCGCTCAAGCTTCAGGGGAAAACATAATCGTCTTTCCCACTATGGTAGTATAATATTGTGTCCGTTAACGTAGCAAACAAATCTGAGCAAGTGCCTGTCAAACTATTGACCTCTACTGTCGAATTAAATTTCTAGTGATCGAGAAACTATCGATGTGAAAGCTGTGGTAAATCATTACGAAAATTCTTTTTTAAAAAAATAATTACTCCAGAACTGTGATTTTACAGATTTATTAAAACATAATGATCGTAAACCGTGGTAGTTCGATCAAATAAGCGATAAACTGCAGTGTTCATATATCATTCAAGCCCTCGCAGCCTAAAGTGCAAGTCACGCAATCGCTTTAATGCAAGTACTTTTACGTATATACAACTTCACAGTACGCTTTTATTGGAGATTTTAGTCTAAATATCCGCTTTTTAATTGTAATTGTAATTCTAATTGTAATATTAATTTTTACTAATATTGCAACCTTTATTTACTAAATTCAGCAATTATTTTTCTTAAATAAATCATTTAATTTTGTATTTTATTTTTTTATTTTTTTTTTTTTGTATAAAAAAACCAAAACGGCCATTGAAACGCAAAATGCATCCTTGTTTTTCACCAGAATCACGTTTAACAACTTTTTCGCTCATGCATGCGCAGAAATCAAAATTTTGAGTTTTTTCTTTTGGCTTTTCGTTACTTTTTTTTTTCGCTTTTCCTTTTTCTCTTCTTCCTTTCTTTTTGCTGCAGTGTTTGGCCTTCTACCAGGCTACTTTCTAGTAGAAGAATTTCCCCGAAAGCGCAAACGAGGCAAGAACTACTTACCATGGACAAGCAAAGGGTGGAAAGGGGAAATTTTCCTCTGAGTTTTTCACTAAAATTTTGAAGCGTTTTGGTGCATATTTCAAGCTCCATCAATCTAATCACGCTGGTTTAGGTATCGTTGTAACCACAAATCATGCCCTCCCTCGATCCCTACTTACCACTCCGGGGAAGGAGGGCATGATACATTTACTTGTCGAATTGTATGTAAAAAAACCGGATTCTGGTTTTTCTTCTGATTGGTCGAGAAACAATACTCAATGAAGCGGTGTGGACTGATTGGCTGTAGTATTTCAACGAGACTTCCGGTCAAAAGCTGGTGCTAATGGCTTAGACGAGGCGTGTTAATTTCGAGGACAATTTTTCTTCTACGTTAGCTGAAGACCTGACAAATTTCAAGTGTAATTCTCTGAATGCAGAACAGATAAAGTGTTCGACAATGCGTAATTTGTTTTCGTGACGGTGTTTTGGCAGTTCATCGAATGAGTTTCGGGAAAACCAATTCACCAAACAATATTCCAGAGGTGTTGGAATGTTTACAGTGTTTACTTAAAAGCTGCACGATGCTATCTGTTATTCTGCAGACGTTTTTCACGCCTCGAAGAAATCCGAGTCCCGAATTTGCCGCCATCTACAAAGAGTAGTTTGACAGTTCTACGACACCTTAGTTAATTTAAATTTGGGGGCGGTTGGCGGCCGGTTAAATAAATGTATCAGGCGTTCTTTTCCCTCTCTCATCTTTGCAAGGGGAAGAAGGCCTGATCGCAGGTTAGTATCGTTGGAAAGGTCTTGTTCTACTTCACAATTTGAGCATAGATGTCGCCTTTCTGGGTGAAAGGTGATGACGTCACAAGCGGGACAAATGCCCGGATCCTTTACGGGCGGTTTAGGGCGGTTCAGGAGTCAATAGGTTAAACAACTTCCAGTCATAGAAGATGAATAAAATTTTCCGGTAACAAACACAGTTTTTCTCCTGTGTATACAATGAAAAAAGTTCTTCAAATGCTAATTACAAGGAAGAGATCAAACAAATAACCTGCAGAGCAGTGTGCCCTTCCACACTGAAGTTTTAGCAATAAAACGAAACAAAACAAACACTACGAAAAAGATAGATATCTGGTACTTTTGTTTAATCGTTGGTGATTTCTGAGCAATTGTGTGAATCCTCTCGAAATTACCAGCTCCATTGAGAAGAGAACTAAATAATGTTTTGCCAGTCGATCTGACTGAGTGCATGGCCGCGAAAACCAACGTGTTTATGATCAATTCTAATGCCTTGAAAACAATCTCTTGAAACTATTTTCGGTCCAAAAGTCTTGGTGGTTAATTTGCAAAATTCCAAGTGTTTTAAATATCCAGGACTTGGAGTGATTTCTTTTAAATGAGAGAAATTTTCATTCAACAAATGCCGCCATGTTCACTGGTCTAGATGGCAAACGTGGCATGGCTTAGTAGCCAAACCTTGAGATGCAATATTCACCGCCTAGCGCGGTGAATATGCGCGGAGCTTCTCGACCAATCAGAATTGAATTCGCCTCTGGAAATTATACTAATATCATATGTAACTGAACACTATCCACATCTTGACTTCTCAAGATCAGAAAATGAGAAATGCAAACCTATTGTGTTTGATTAAGTTTAATTGGTGAATACTCTTTAAAGGCAAACCAAAAGCAAATATGAATTGTTCTGCAATGCTTTGAATAATAATTATTATGTTCTGTTCTTGTTACCTATAGATATACAAAATAACGATATAGCAACTTCTGTTAAATAGATGTCACTAAGTTGTTATATCATTCTCCTTGTTTGTAAAACTCGTTTGATAAGTTTATTAAATTAATTAAAACTGTTTTTGATTATCCAATAATTTTTGGGTTGTATTTTGGAGCCGATTACTGGTTACTTTTGTGGGAGGTGCAGTGGCCTAATGGTTAGTGTGCTGAACTCCTTAATGAAATGGGAACTGGCAAATAAACTGATAGGGGGTAACCCTGCAATAGACTAGCATTCCATCCAGGGGAGTAGAAACACTTCTAGTTAAATGCTAAGGAAACCGGGATAAGCTTCAGCCTAATGGGCTACTTAGCTCATATGCAGACTCTTCCTATTATCTTCTTGATTACCACTGATTTATACACCATATAACACTCTGACCGACAGTTTTACAATAGATATAGCCGCATATATATGCCAATTCTACTTTCGTAATTTTCATCATCAAAGCAGTAGTCACATGCGCCTCTAGGCGCCTATTTTTTCTAATACTTTTTTTCGAAATAGTTGTTTCCTTTCGAGTTAGAAAGATTTCAACTCGGCTTAATGCAGGGTTCCCGATAAAGGTTACGCACGGCAGAGTTACCTTTTGTCTGGTCACGCAATCTTAACCCCATGTCGTGTTAAAATAAAGTTTTATTTATCTAACTATCTACTTTGAGAAGTAAATTTTCGTTTGGATATTGCCAAAAGCCACTTCTCCTTGCGTTATTCTTTACCTTACTGCTACACATGCCATTTCTAACGACCTACATTTCCAGTAAAACAGTTGCTGTTTTTTTTTTCTAATGTCGATGCATTAACTTCTGAACAGAAGCAAAATTTTTAGCGTTTACTTTTTCACAACAGGCTACAAAAACACTTGTAAATATCACTTCACACCTGCATTGAATGATCAGTTGCAATTCTAAATTGTGCAACTCAGCAGAAATAATCAATTGCCACGAAATGAGTTCCCTTCGGTTAACTATTAGCAACGTTTTAGTGTGTGAAAGACTTGTACCAGTACAAATTTGCGTTGTTAATCGTTTTAGGTTAAATTAATATTAGCGCCTAAAGACTTGTACCAGTACAAATTGCGTTCTTAATCGTTTTAAACTTCGTTGTCTTCGAGGGCTGAACCCCTCACATTCTTAATTGGTTATGTCACGTAAGATTTGGGCTACTCACGTTTTTAATTGTTATATAACGTTTGTAAATTTGACAAGTCAGTCACGTTTTTTCTACAAGAACGGAAGTGTTGAAGCACAACTATAGAGTCACACTTTAGTCTCTTTTCTAGTCACACGAAGATCCAAACGAACAACTTTATTCTCATCTCTCCTCGTGAATACCGATAACTCAGCAGAACGTGACGGCTACCACAAACAACAAAACGAATCTGACGTGCATTTCCTTTCCCACCATTTAAAGAGAGTCCTTTGAAATTTACCACTGATGATAAATCAGTTTGAGCAACTTTTTGTTAAGCTATAAGCCCACTTGAAATCAAGAACGAAACTCAAACCATGTTTTACATCAAAATGCAGACCCCGAACTAGCCATCCCATATTTCCCGCTTCCGTACCAGGTAAAGCCGCTGACCAATAATACGGCAGCGGTAAACACTACGTCATGCAGATCACGCAATCATGGCGTGATCATCTTAAGAAATGTTTTTTTTTTACGCTCTAAGGGGCGGTTTGCGTTAAACAAATATAACAAGAGGTGTAACAACCTACTTTTTATCGGTTCTTTTTTTATTCACGTCTCTCGGGGCCTTCACGGTAACGCTGACCCTCACAGAAGGTATCTTTCATTCATTTATTTTTCCCTCTGGGTTTTATAGGTGGTTTTCACTGTCACGCCACTGTCACGAAAGAATAAATCCGTAACTATTAAGTAAAAAAAAAATCAAGAATATTACAGGTTTTAGAAAACTACTTAATAAACTTTTTGTCCAAGTCTCTGGTTGGACTCCAACATGGCCGCCGGAAATCAATGAAAACATCTGGCATTAATTTGCATACAAAAAGTGGTCAGATCACCCTCGTGAACAAGTAAACACTCACACAAACACTTCTAGCAAAACCTCAACTGTTCAGATTGTTAAAAATCGCAAGATAAGGCATTTTTTTAAAGAGAACGTGACAGCCTTCTGGCAGCCATGTTGGATCTCGTGTGGCGTGAAACTCCGAAATTCAAAATGCGCTATCTTAAAGACGGCGATTGCTATCAAGCTAAAAACCTTCAAAATGATATATATTAAGGACGTCTAATAACCAGTAAAGGATAAAAACTCAGTGGTCTTGCGATTCTGGATTTTAGAATTTTGATGACGTCATGTGAAAACCAAGAATAGCCTGATATGATCTTTCAACACACCCTCCTGCATTTATAATAAATTGTTTTACTCGTCCCTATACTTTTTTTATTATTATTGTTTCCCTTTTACACAATTTCTACGCTAAGTAAAATATATTTTATTCCGGGCTTTTAAAAAAGGTATCGTACATGTATCATGATAGTTTTTTTTTCTCTCCCTCTCTCTCTCTTATTCGTCTGTAAGCTTATGTTTATTTCCTGTGAAATCTCCGCGGCTTTTGCATCAGTCTCATTTGTACAAGCACTCAGCACGAGAATAGAGGACCATAGAGGGTTAGAAACATTCTTGCTCAGTTGTGCTTTGCACCTGATGATTTAAAACCAATTATTGCAACCTTGGTGTCAATGCACCTTTCTGTTATTACATGTAGCCGGTCGCATGGTTTCCTCTCTTTAGATGTTGATCAGTATTGGGCCTTAAAGGGTTACTGAATTTCTTCCTAACTTATGGTTAACGCAGTGACAGGTTAGAGTAATTTCACTCTGACTACTGGGTCACTGTAAAACAAGCTTACATAGCGTTGTGACTTGAGTGAATCCAGTGCGGCCTTAAAGTAAGCGTAATTATTTAAAACATAATTATAGTTTACTTTTACCGGTTTCACTTGTAATAATAATAATAATAATAATTATAATAATAATAATAATAATAATAATAATAATAATAATAATAATAATAATAATAACAATAATTATAATAATCGTAATTGCTTACTTGTGGACGGGGAGGGAAAGCAGGAGTAAAAGCAGGTCCCTACTTCCTTCTGTAGGGGCGATAGGGAAAAGGAAGGGTTTCGAAATATTTGGAAGTGACTTTCCACTTCTTAACGTCGATTTCTTTAATGATATAAGAAGCATTACTTCTACATTACGCCTCCATTCTGTTTCTTTCAGTTTGTTCAATTTTCTTTCCTATTTGTCACAGGGCTAACTCAGCAGGACGTCATGGTCAACTTAGAAAACGTTATCAAGTCATTCGTCATAGTCATAGGCCTGGTTATGGCAAGGTTTCTTCTGAACACTGGTCGCTGTCTAAAAGCCATTGAGTTGTGCAAGGAATGTTTAATTCTCTTGACTGACGTTGAAGAAGTGGAAAAACAGCATTTCAAACTATTTAACGTGGGAGTCTGTATAACAAAGTTCAATGTATACTGTCTTATCGGTGATTATATAAACGCAACAAAATACGTCAGGAAACTTCTTGTATTCTTTCGCGATTCGGGTGAACGAGCCAAAGAAGGTTACTTTACCCTTGCACTAGCAAATATATATAAGCAACAGTGTAAGTATGTAGAGGCGAAAGAACTGTATGAGAGATCAATCAATATAATGAAAGAAACTTGTGACAGAAAAGGAGAAGCAACAGCTTATGGACAACGTGGAACTATGTCTTATTATCTTGGGGAATACGACAAGGCTAAAGGGTATATGGAGAAAGCACTTGCGATCAGAATGGAAATTGGTGACAGAAAAGGACAAGCAGCGGATTACGGAAACCTAGGAAAAGTGTTTTATTCTCTTGGTGAATATGCCAAAGCCCAAGAATACATCGAGAAAGCACTTGCGATCAGAATGGAAATTGGTGACAGAAAAGGGCAAGCAGCAGATTACGGAAACCTTGGAACTGTGTTTTATTCTCTTGGTGAATATGCCAAAGCCCAACAATACATCGAGAAAGCACTTGCGATCAGAATGGAAATTGGTGACAGAGAAGGACAAGCAGCCGATTATGGAAAGCTAGGAAGTGTGTTTTATTCTCTTGGTAAATATGCCAAAGCCCAACAATACATCGAGAAAGCACTTGCGATCAGAATGGAAATTGGTGACAGAAAAGGACAAGCAGCAGATTACGGAAACCTAGGAACTGTGTTTCATTCTCTTGGTGAATATGCAAAAGCTCAAGAATACATCGAGAAAGCACTTGCGATCAGAATGGAAATTGGGGACAGAAAAGGGCAAGCAGCAGATTACGGAAACCTTGGAACTGTGTTTCATTCTCTTGGTGAATATGCAAACGCTCAAGAATACATCGAGAAAGCACTTGCGATCGGAATGGAAATTGGTGACAGAAAAGGGCAAGCAGCAGATTACAGAAACCTAGGAACTGTGTTTTATTCTCTTGGTGAATATGCCAAAGCCCAACAATACATCGAGAAAGCACTTGCGATCAGAATGGAAATTGGTGACAGAGAAGGACAAGCAGCCGATTATGGAAAGCTAGGAAGTGTGTTTTGTTCTCTTGGTAAATATGCCGAAGCCCAAGAATACCATGAGAAAGCACTTGCGACCAGAATGGAAATTGGTGACAGAAAAGGACAAGCAGCAGATTACGGAAACCTAGGAACTGTGTTTCATTCTCTTGGTGAATATGCAAAAGCTCAAGAATATATCGAGAAAGCACTTGCGATCAGAATGGAAATTGGTGACAGAAAAGGACAAGCAGCAGATTACGGAAACCTAGCAAGTGTGTATAAAGCTCTTGGTAAATATGCCAAAGCCCAAGAATACCATGGGAAAGCACTTGCGATCAGAATGGAAATTGGTGACAGAAAAGGACAAGCAGCAGATTACGGAAACCTAGGAACTGTGTTTCATTCTCTTGGAGAATATGCAAAAGCCCAAGAATACCACGAGAAAGCACTTGCGATCAGAATGGAAATTGGTGACAGAAAGGGGCAAGCAGCAGATTACGGAAACCTAGGTACTGTGTTTTATTCTCTTGGTGAATATGCCAAAGCCCAAGAATACAACGAGAAAGCACTTGCGATCAGAATGGAAATTGGTGACAGAAAAGGACAAGCAGCAGATTACGGAAACCTAGGAACTGTGTTTCATTCTCTTGGAGAATATGCAAAAGCCCAAGAATACCACGAGAAAGCACTTGCGATCAGAATGGAAATTGGTGACAGAAAAGGACAAGCAGCAGATTACGGAAACCTAGGAACTGTGTTTCATTCTCTTGGAGAATATGCAAAAGCCCAAGAATACCACGAGAAAGCACTTGCGATCAGAATGGAAATTGGTGACAGAGAAGGACAAGCAGCCGATTATGGAAACCTAGGAAGTGTGTTTTATTCTCTTGGTAAATATGCCGAAGCCCAAGAATACCATGAGAAAGCACTTGCGATCAGAATGGAAATTGGTGACAGAAAAGGACAAGCAGCAGATTACGGAAACCTAGGAAGTGTGTATAAAGCTCTTGGTAAATATGCCAAAACCCAAGAATACCATGGGAAAGCACTTGCGATCAATATGGAAATTGGTGACAGAAAGGGGCAAGCAGCAGATTACGGAAACCTAGGTACTGTGTTTTATTCTCTTGGTGAATGTGCCAAAGCCCAAGAATACAACGAGAAAGCACTTGCGATCAGAATGGAAATTGGTGACAGAAAAGGGCAAGCAGCAGATTACGGAAACCTAGGAACTGTGTTTCATTCTCTTGGTGAATATGCAAAAGCTCAAGAATACGTCGAGAAAGCACTTGCGATCAGAATGGAAATTGGTGACAGAGAAGGACAAGCAGCCGATTATGGAAACCTAGGAAGTGTGTTTTATTCTCTTGGTAAATATGCCGAAGCCCAAGAATACCATGAGAAAGCACTTGCGATCAGAATGGAAATTGGTGACAGAAAAGGACAAGCAGCAGATTACGGAAACCTAGGAAGTGTGTATAAAGCTCTTGGTAAATATGCCAAAGCCCAAGAATACCATGGGAAAGCACTTGCGATCAATATGGAAATTGGTGACAGAAAAGGACAAGCAGCAGATTATGGAAACCTGGGAACTGTGTTTCATTCTTTTGGTGAATATGCAAAAGCTCAAGAATACCACAAGAAAGCACTTGCGATCAGAATGGAAATTGGTGACAGAAAGGGGCAAGCAGCAGATTACGGAAACCTAGGTACTGTGTTTTATTCTCTTGGTGAATATGCCAAAGCCCAAGAATACCACGAGAAAGCACTTGCGATCAGAATGGAAATTGGTGACAGAAAAGGCAAACAGCAGATTACGGAAACCTAGGAACTGTGTTTCATTCTCTTGGTGAATATGCAAAAGCTCAAGAATACATCGAGAAAGCACTTGCGATCAGAATGGAAATTGGTGACAGAGAAGGACAAGCAGCCGATTATGGAAACCTAGGTAGTGTGTTTTATTCTCTTGGTAAATATGCCAAAGCCCAAGAATACCATGAGAAAGCACTTGCGATCAGAATGGAAATTGGTGACAGAAAAGGACAAGCAGCAGATTACGGAAACCTGGGAACTGTGTTTCATTCTCTTGGTAAATATGCCAAAGCCCAAGAATACCATGGGAAAGCACTTGCGATCAGAATGGAAATTGGTGACAGAAAAGGACAAGCAGCAGATTACGGAAACCTGGGAACTGTGTTTTATTATCTTGGTGAATATGCCAAAGCTTAAGAATACCACGAGAAAGCACTTGCGATCAGAATGGAAATTGGTGACAGAAAAGGCAAACAGCAGATTACGGAAACCTAGGAACTGTGTTTCATTCTCTTGGTGAATATGCAAACGCTCAAGAATTCTGGTTATAAGCCCCCCTGCTTATAAGCCCCCTCCAGTTATATAAGCCCATCATCCTGGAAACAAAAAAAATACATCCCATTAGAAGCCCCCCCACCCCCACCCCCCCCCCCAACGGATATAAGCCCCCTCTACCAGATGACAGTACTGAATAGGGCTTAAGAAATTGTGCCTTTTTTAACTTAAAAACATATTTCTATCAACACTCCGGTGGCTCGTTTAAAAACATTTTTTTTTTCATTCCGTAAGCCCTCCAGATATAAGCCCCTCTGCTTATAATTAGCCCACCCAAAACCCCTTACGAAGTTGTATAAGCCCCGAGGGCTTATAACCGGAATTCTACGGTATACCAGATTGTTTTAAGAGTGGCAATATGAATTAATAATTAAGGTAAAACCTTTGGGCCTTTAATTATTTAAATAATGCACTTTTGGGCTTTAAATTATTAAATGCACTTTTAATTATCAATGATCTAAGATTTTTACACCTTGTTTACTCAGTGACAAGATTTGAACAGTTGCATATCTATGAGGAGGCTAATTTCATCAAAATACTGATTTAGTGCTCGACTGGTTTGTTCACAGTAAGCATGTAGGCAGTTAGGATGGCATTAAAAACAGAAATGAATCCTAGTCTTTTAGAGGATTGTTGATTTTTGAATATATCCATTATATTGTACTTCAAATTAACAACAATGACGCAATAATCTGACATCAATTGTAGTCGGTAATTAAAACTTATTAATGACTAATTATAAATATTGTAACTATTAAAGAATGTATTTTTAAATTTTCACTTATTCAAGGCATTTCTTTACTTATTGCACCAAATAAAATTTCAGGAATCATGTTCCTCAAGTAAAACTTCTCCAGCTTGGATTTTACATCAAGCCAAAACCTGGCATCAAAAGGGACTGAAATTATCAAGATACCTTTATTAGTATAAATAACTAAGTCTGTTACATGAATTTTAGTCACTGCCATCTGGCATTAAATATTGGACCTGATAATACCAGGTAGTTTCTTTTTTCAAGATCCACTTTGATCTCTCCGAGTCATAAATGATTTTGTCGCCAGCTGCAATGGATGGTTTCAAATTCTTCTTTGAATAGATTGATTTAACTTCAACTAATCGCTTACCACAACATGAACAATAACAAAACCCATCAGGACTAGCACCCAAAAAGGGTTGTTCCTCACTGACAGCCAATCCACATTCCATCATTGTAAAGTCTCCATGCTTTGATGACATTTTCTTTAGGTACAATTCCTTTGCTGAAACCTCCTTCAAATGACCCCATTCAAGTGGTGCAGGCATATTTTCTTGCACTGTGGGATGGTAATTCATAAGGAGCTTTATGGTGGCTTTAGGGTCAGTAGAATCCCTCAAATGGCAAATTTCATAAACATTTGATGCAGTTATTCTGCCAGCCCTGTGCTGCATCCACAGTGAATTGTTAACTTGTCCAATGGTCTTGTCATGCAACATATCTCTCTGCTCTTTCCCAAATTGAATAAAGTGAATAAATTCTTTGCAGGATTCCTCGGTAAGATCTTCTGGTTTCTTTAAGTCCATTTCCTTTTCTTTTACAAACATTTCTCCAAGTTCTATTACTGTGTGGAGAGTTACATTATCATCTACTTGTTCCCAGTGCTGTACATTGATGTCATTTGAAATGTGTTGTGCAACTTGTTCTGAGGAATACTGTACTCCCTCAACTTTTGGAGCCCATGAGATAATTCCTGCAGATGGTACTGATGACCTGAGTGCATCAAATAGGCTTGTTTTCTCATTAACCATGTAGGTGGGACGGGGATCAAATTTAGTAAAGTGTGGTGAAGGGTACTGTTTGGGATCCTTTCCATATTCTTCTTTTGACAACTGTAAGTCTTTCAGCCTTACTGTTGATGCATTTTTACTTGACCTCTTATTCCAAAGGCATTTCCCTGTCGTGCATGTTTCAGCTGAGTTTTGCCGCACTGTTGTCTCAATATCAAAAAGTGCTGCAGCAAGATGTCTGCATCCGCCATCCAAACTGCAAAGTAATTATCGCTAAATGTTAAATTGCTTCATTGAGCATTTTACATTTTGCGTATTTAATATACTACTAATTAACGTCGCCCGTTCGGTCATTACAGGGAAATCTTAGACTGAGGCCTTGATGTATTGACCAAGGGACAGCGAGGTCAATACATCAAGATAGATCAATAATGATTACTGAATCAAAGGCTCTTCGAGCAACCTCATGGTAATTCTGCAATTCGATGAAGTGCCGACCGTCCAATTTTTTTTCCAAATAAGCGTCCAATAATGTAACGCAATCTCACTTTATTACTATCGTTCAATACTAACGTGACACGAGATGACGTGACACGGAAGAAAAACGTGCTGTGGATGTCGTGTTAACTAAAACACGTCACACTGCAAGCGTACAATTTTGATAATACAAGCGTAACTGCATGTCGTTTAGCTGCTATCAATAACGTCACAATCTCACTTAATTTGCCTTTGAATGTTTTCTTGCGCCAATGGGTCATTGATAGTTTTTTTTTCTTTCAAATAAGCGTCCAAACATGTTACACAATCTCACTTTGTTTGCCTTTGAATGTTTTATTTTCCATGAAAGTTGCGACATTGATGGTTCGTGCTCTTAGGTTTCGTAGCACGAATTCTATTTTTTCACCGTAAAATATTTAAGTGTAACCTTTGATTCCATCCTTTTTGGCATTAAGTAAATTTGTTTTGTGAATATGTTTACTTTTCTGTCAGCACGTATAGCGTTATTTTGAGCAGCGAATAAAATTAGAGAGAACTTGATGTGCGTTTCTGCTGGACTCAAAAAGATGAAAAACGGATGACGTGACACGAGATGACGTGACGCGAAACAAAAACGTGCCATGAATGTCGTGTTTACGTAAACACGTCAGATGGCAAGCATGTATCAGTAATATCACAATCTCACTTCATTTGCCTTTGAATGCGAACGGGTCATGATAGCGTATGCTCTGAGGCTTCGTACGGCGAATTATATTCTCTTTTATCACCAGAGGATAAGTGTAACTGATCCTCTTTCGATCTGTTTTGTGAAAATTCAACCTTTTTTCCCTGAAAGAGACAGACCCTGGGAACGAGGTTGTAGAATAATTTGTTTTTGATTGACATGTGCTGAATGGCGTTTTAAAGAACCTTTCTGTCAGCACGTTTACTGTTAAATGCATGAATTAATTGCGGTTTAATATCAGAATGGAGTGAGCGAGTGGTCGAGTGAGGGAAACACGTGACTTCGAGAATGATCACTACACCTTCATTACCATTCGGTAAAAAGGAAACAAAAATATACACCTATCAATGGTTTGCCCCAGGATGGGGGGGAGGCAACCCACGGGAATTTGACATCGTAAGTTGTCCTAGGGTAGGAATTTTGACATCTAAAATGGTCTGCTGGGTTAGAAATTTAAGAGCAGATATGTGAAATTTGACATTCACTAGGTGCCCAGGGGCTGGGAATTCAACTCAAAAAAAAAATCAACATCCCCCTGGGGTTGCCCCCCCCCCCCCCTCCATCCTGGGGCAAACCATTGATAGGTGCATTAAGCGAATTTCGCTGGTCACGTTGATAAATGTGATAAATGTTATGTACACATAAAACTTACTCACCCGCCCTGACAATTGCAGTATCCAGAAAATACCTCCCCATCTTCTTTCATTACGATCCAGCCGTTGTAGACTTTTTTGCCATCTTGTGTCTTTGACTTCTCAGTTGGCTTGACACTAAATTTGAAAAGACAATACTTCTTTCCCTTTAATGGATGAAATAACAGGTCTTCAACATGACCATCAGCAAACAGTCGATAGCCATGTAAACTCTTGAAAGCTTTCAGTGTCTCTTTATCAGGGAAAGCAGTATTTAGCATAATATGCGAAAAAATTCCTTCGAACATAATGTGATTTTGGAAGCGAGTCGCACGTCCCTATATTGTGCGCGCGGAAGCGAAACGTTCCGCTTCCAATGCTAATGGGGACTGGAAGCAAAACGTCTCGCTTCCACGCCCACAATACACTATTAGTCAGGGGAAAGATGCGAAACGTTTCGCTTCCAACAGCCAATGGGCAAAAGTATGCGAAACATCTCGCTTCCACGCCCATAACCTTGAAGCACAAGAGAGATGCTGCTTTTCCTGTGAGATGGAAAGTGCTTCAGCAGTTGATATTTCAAAGTATTTTGCTGATGCTACTAACTGCCATTCGTTTCCAGAGGTACGAGCAAACAAGTCGCACCTTGACAGTTAGCTCAAAAGGAATGGAATTCGTTGAGAAAGTTTCACCTGTCAATGCACCACTGGAGAAATCTGAAACCTGTAACGTCATGTTTGTCTACATTCACCCAGAAGATTGTAAAAATGATACAAGACGTTGGCTTGGAGTCGTTAGCTGTACCCCAGGTGAAGCAACTCACTCTCATGGAAAACCAACCCCAAGCAAGATACCAACCATGTTAGAAGAACAAATTGTGGAATGTGTACAAAGCGACTTCACAAAGACTGCCAAAGACGTGCAGTTTGGTTATGGAATGTCCTGCATGCCTGCTGAGGAATCTCCTGTAGCAGCAAATATAGACGTTATAAATCGTGAAGTGAAGAAAGCAAGAGTGGATCCCAACTTGGCGAAAGCTTACAGCATCATACAGAACTATGAAGCAATCGTTCAAGGTCGTGTCAATAAAGATGCTCACAAGAACCGTACGTCTACTGATAGCGAATTGCAAGACAAGACCAACTTTAACGACGAAGCGGATGCCTACTTGTGCCCTTACAAAGTAGAACACTACTTGACAGACAACCTTAATGCAGTTTTCTTTTTGAGCAGGCTTATGGCCAAGATTCTGTCAAGTGCAGATTTCATTGTCGTCGACGTTACCTTTCCATCCGTTGCCGACTTTCCATATCTACTGAATTATTCAATCACCTAACCATGGAATACATGATCTGTGGCAGGGCAAATTTAGACCGATTGACAGCAGAGGCATATCAGGCGGCCTTCAGTGGCATATTCAAAGCAGTTGGAAAGTACTACCCACAATTTAATCCTAAAGATTGCCTTCAGGCGGTAATTGTGGACTACTCAGATGCTCAAGTACAAGGTATGTTTTTTTTTATTTGGATATACTTTATAATTTTACACGTATAAAAGGTGTTAGCAAAAAATTAATCAATGGTTGGCTTTTATTTTTTTTCAACTTCAGGTCTGATCCAGACTGTTGGACAGAATAAAGCTTTTAGCGTACTGAAAGGTTGTCAGGTGCATTGGATGCGGTCAGTGCTACGTGTTACTAGTCGGGTGTGCCAGTCAGAGGATGAGCAGTTTCTTTTTAAAGCCATCAGAAGAGCTATTCCTCTGGCAGAAACGGAAGAGGATGTCCTTAAAATTGGCTGTTGGAAGCGAAACGTTTCGCATACTTTTGCCCATTAGCTGTTGGAAGCGAGATGTTTCGCATCTTTTCCCTGACTACTAATATATATATTGTGGGCGTTGAAGCGAGATGTTTGGCATACTTTTGCCCATTGGCTGTAGGAAGCGAAACGTTTCGCATACTTTTGCCCATTGGCTGTTGGAAGCGAGATGTTTCGCATACTTTTGCCCATTGGCTGTTGGAAGCGAAACGTTTCGCATCTTTTCCCTGACTACTAATATATATATTGTGGGCGTTGAAGCGAGATGTTTGGCATACTTTTGCCCATTGGCTGTTGGAAGCGAAACGTTTCGCATACTTTTGCCCATTAGCTGTTGGAAGCAAGATGTTTCGCATACTTTTGCCCATTGGCTGTTGGAAGCGAAACGTTTCGCATCTTTTCCCCGATTACTAATATATATATTGTGGGCGTGGAAGCGAGATGTTTCGCATACTTTGGCCCATTGTCCGAAGGAAGCGAAACGTTTCGCATCTTTTCCCCGACTAATAATATATATATATTGTGGGAGTGGAAGCGAGATGTTTCGCATACTTTGGCCCATTGTCCGTAGGAAGCGAAACGTTTCGCATCTTTTCCCCGACTAATAATATATATATTGTGGGCGTGGAAGCAAGACGTTTCGCTTTCACCCGCCATTAGCTTTGGAAGCGAAACGTCTTGCTTCCGCGCGCACAATATAGGAACGCACGACTGGCTTCAAAAATCACATTATGTTCGAAGGAATTCTTTTGCATATTATGCCAACTGCTAATTCCCCTCTTTATCATACCCTTTCCTTTCCACTAAATATACAAAGATGTCCGCAAAAGTGCATTCTGGCGCGTCAGCGAAGTTGTGTGTCCATTGTGAGACGTCCCCTGGATTAGGAAGAATACCTTCATCAGGTGTCTTAAGTTTTTCTTGGAGAGCAGTCTCAATCTTTTCGTCGGGTTTCACAACCGCTACACCCAGTTGCTTTGCGTTTGCACACAGTTCGACCAATTCGTCTTTTCGCTTGTTCGAAAATTGGATTCCCCTTTGCCTTAAAAAATCGTTTAAATCTTTAACGGTCTTCTTTCTAAACTCATCTACATGTTCCATGATCTTCGATGTAGTAAAAGCTGAAGCAAAGGCTTAAATTCTGAGCGGAAAAACGTAAAACTAGCAGTAACCTTGTTTGTTTACATTTTAATTTTCCCGGCAAGAGCCCGGCACGACATACCTGTTAGCCTCGACTTGATGTACTCGACCCAGTTTTTCTGGCTCGAGTCCAAACATATCGAACGTGGGCCATTGGTGACTACTAGACCGCAATACAATTGTACAGCTGTGTTTCCTATTTTTAATGCACCCCATCATTCCAAGGGAATTAACTTTCATACATGGCAGAGCACACGGAGCGGTCGGAGCCAAGTGGTGAAGCTATTGCTATTGAAGACGAGTCATTTTCTTTTAAAGGGAGAGCTGGGAAAATGTTTGGGTATTTAGGGATTTTTAGAAAATCTTGGGGATATTTAGGGATTTTTTGACAGATTTTTAGGGAAAAAACTGGGAATTTCCAGATAGATTTTTTGAGCATTTTTGGGGATATTTGTGTCTAGGCCTACGCCAAAGTGTTCCCGTCACTGATATAGTTCAGGATAAGATATTTAAAACTGAGAACATTGAAGGACCGTAAACGTGAACGACATCTCAATTAGTTAACTCAAGGTGCCTTTACAACACACTTAATTGGAGTACTACGGTGCAGAACCTGATAAGTCTCCCTCTTATTGTCCCTCGTGAAAAGTGCATGTCTCATTCTTGGCACTCCTCGCTAGGAGCGAAAAAAAACTAAGAACGACAAAAGACTTAAACTGGGGGAAATTTCTTGGAATTGGTAGTCAATTACTTTTAAAATAAGGTCCGAGAGAAACGTAACGTTGCTGTTTTTGGTTGGTTTCCTCAGAAACGAAACGTTATTGTTTTAGATTCGATGTGAACTATTTACACAGCATGGTCTACTATACAAACAGAAGAACGCTAGTTACCACAATGTCAACACGTTGTACTGAAGGCGAACAAACTCTTTTTTCATGTTCTTCAAATATCGAAAGGATAATCCTCAGCAACCCCAAAAATATTGAAATTTTTTAGCTACTACAATGCTTTTAAAGTTTGAATAAAGCGATGTATTGACGAAAAATATGGAGCGAGTTCTTTGCGTGTTTACTAGTACTTGATTGTTAATTAAATTTTAACAAACATCACGTAAGACACAAAAGTGGCGAAAAACGTCTTAATTCACGAGTATTTTTTATAAAACTTTGATTAAATTTTAAGACACATGCAGTACTGTATTGATTAAAAATTATTGGGAAAAGTCAGCCGCATGTACCTGATTTAATTAGCAACGCACTGAAAGTGTAGGCATTTGACGCAACGGCAAGGAATTTTAGCTTTCAGGAAGGAAAATACCAAACTAATTCGCTTTTGCTTATCATATTGGCATAGTCAACGTATTTCCGCCAGTCGCTCTAACGATATGAGGAATGAGAGTCCAACTGTAACTGAATAATTTAGATGTTAGCTAGTTGGGCGGTTTATTCCCGGATTTATTTAAAGCAACTTAAGCGCTTTTGTTTACACGCAGATGAACACGAAAATAGAAACAATCAATCAATCACCTTGCAAAACCAGTTATCCTCGAGCTCATGCATTTGACTAATTTCCTTGTCTTCTGCATTAAAACCTGTTTTTCCTCAATTCCTCACAACTTAACCCAACCTTACCAAAACCGGTTTGCCCAACACCCAAGGGACCAATATATGGTGCTGTTATTGGTTATTTCGGTTGTTAATCCAATTATCCTCACTCCCAAAGGAAAAACACACGCACTCTGAAAACAACTAGGATGCCTTTAGGCATCCCAAAAAGTTAAGTGCTCTGTCTTCAGTTTGTGGCTAACAGATGTTTTCTTACCTCAAAGCGTTTCTAGAGGACCTAGAGTCCGGCTTCTTTTGCTAAATATCCAATCTACTCGCACAGTTCACGCCAAAATAGTGGCGTGCACAATTCCAAAGAAGAGCAATAAATTTCAACGATTCTTTCTTCATCTGTCGCCTTCTTTGGCATTCTCTAACTTCCATTTACGCAAGTAAAACGTTTCTAATGAAATTTTGCAGTAATAAAGATCATTTAAACAACAAAACAAGAGACTGGAGGCGAAAACGTTCCGCGAAATTAAACAAACAAATATGGTTTATTTCTGACACTCACTCTTTTGACAGCTTTGAAGTTTGATAATAGAGGGCCACTGGTTTTTCAGTTTTTTACAGTCACGTGTCTACCCTCGTTAACTAAAGTTGATTAAGTGAAAGCTCAAGAATACTATCAGAAAGCACTTGCGATCAGAATGGAAATCGGTGACGAAGAAGGGTAGCAGCAAATTACGGGAACCTATGAACTCTTTTTCAATATGTTGGTGAATGTGAGAAGACTGAAGAATATCTTGAGAAAGCACTCTCATTATGTAAGTATATTGGAGACGGTGAAAAAGAGATTAAGTTTCACTACAATCTTTTTTACGTGGAGCTATCCCAAGGATATGGAAGCGTTAACCCATCTGCTCCAGAGTAAGAAAAAAAGTGAAGAACTGCGAGAATTGCTTGAAGACAATGATCAATTCAAGAGATATCATTTTCCGACTCCCTTTTGTTCTCCTACCAACAACTCAGTTATTTTCTTTGGGCTTCTGGAAATCATAAAGAAGCCCTGTGCGTTGAAGAGCTAAGACGCTAAGACGGGCTAGAGCCGTAGCAGACTTGATGGCAGCGCAGTACTCTCTTGAAAGCAAGCAAATTACAGCTTATCCGCATTTATGGATTGTAAAAATTATGAAAACAGAAAGGAACTGCATTTGTCTTTACATTACTTATCATGATCAAGATGTACTTGTTTAGATTGTCAAAGCAAGCGGAATAATTAATTTTCGAAAAATAAACGTTAATGAAGATATTGTTGGCGCCGGAGTAGTTCCCAATTTGGATGATATTTTTGCTTAAAGTTTCCAAAGCTTTGGTGTTTTACCGAGGAAAATTGTGAAGATCGATCTTTAAATGTCATTGAGCAAAAACTGGAGTCATCCCAAGAAGAGAGCATCACAGCTTTGCGGCTAATTGAGAACGACGACGATGAGAGTCAAAATCCCGAATCCAGCCTTTCTTTGTGTTACCGAATAGTTATCGGTCCTGTGGTTGATTCGCTTGAGGAGCCAGAAATCATTATTGTTCCTGGCCGCTCCTTGAGCCAAGTTCCATTTGCAGCGTTAGGTGATAAACGTGGCAAGTATTTATCAGAGGCTTTCAGGATCCGTATCGTTCCTTCTTTGTCGGTTCTAAAGCTCATCCAGGACAGTCCAGCAGACTATCACAGTCAGACTGGTGCACTGTTAGTGGGCGATCCTCAAGTCGGTCTGGTGTTTTACAAGGGACGTCTTGAAAACTTCACGCCATTGTCTTGTGCCCGAATGGAAGCACAGATGGTTGGACGACTGCTGGGCGTTCAGCCTCTGTACTTGATGTGATAAGTTCAGTGAGTTTGATACACATTGCTGCGCATGGTAATGCTGAAAGAGGAAAGATTGCCCTTGCACCAACTGTACGGGTTGCTTCTATGACTCCTCAAGACGTCGACTACCTATTGACGATGTCTGACATTTCGCGAGTTCAACTACGAGCGAAACTGGTGGTACTTAGCTGCTGTCACAGTGGACGTGGACAGATTAGAGCCGTGGGAGTTATTGGAATCGCAAGGGCGTTCCTAGGGTCCGGTGCACGGTCGGTACTTGTGGCATTGTGGGCCCTTGGGGACAGTGCAACAAAGCAGCTCAAGAATAATTTCTACGAGCACCTTGCTCATGGAGAAAGTGCCAGTGAATCTCTTCACGAGGCCATGAAGTGGATGAGAGATAACGGCTTTCCCAAGATTGCCGACTGGGCACCGTTTGTGCTGATTGGAGATAACGTGACATTTGATTTTGGAAAAGAAAGTAAGTGTTTTGATGATGTATTCTTATTTAAGGTTCACCAAGTACGAGGTAAATCAAAATTTTAAACAACTTCCATCTTATTACTCGCAAAGAGGTCAGATTATCAAAATTCGGTTGAGTCTGTGGCAATTTTGATCGCGAATTTGGCTTGTAAAGCTTTTTTTTGTAGTAGTGTATTGTAAGTAAGAGTATCTTTTATGTAATTAAGTAGTGTTAATATATAAGTAAGTAACTATATTAACTGTAGTACCTTATAACATTTGCCTTGTAAATCTTTTTTGTTGTTGTTGTTGTTTGTGTGTTGCATCAATAAAAAAAATAAAAAAAATTGATAGCGAAGCAAAGCTGCCGAGATTGATGAGAGGCGGCTGTATTTGCAGCATAAAAAATGATTTTAACTTGGCTGCTGTATCCGATCAGGTAATAATTTGTGCTTTAGCTAAATAATTTGGACTCAATTTGAGATTACTGTGAAATGTTCGTTTAGTCCCTCTCTCTAATAAGGTTTCATCTGAAATTTTTAAGGCGTTGCCCCTCTCTGTGAAGACCCCTTACCTACATGTTAGATCATGACAACATATGAACAGGGAGACAAGATAACTGTACACTTTTTAAGTTATTCATCTACCTGATTTACCTAATATTGTTGCTACAGTATTTTGTGCGCAGCCAAAGAGCACTAATACATGAAAAGGCCCTCTTGATTTATTTTATACTGATGTATCGTAACTCATACATGGTTAAAAATAGGCCCTCTCTTTTGAAACCCCTTGTAAGGTCTAACAAAGAAATAAGCTTAAGGGCCTAATTGAGCTTTTACGGCAATTGACTCGCGGTTATCTCTCTATAAAGATCACCTTTCTACAACGGTCAGGATTTTTTCGATTCCATAGTGCGCTGATTATGCACTTTCGGCTCGGCACGTTCTAAACGCCAAAGCGAATAAAACGAACCGAAACCACCGAAACGAGCAAAACCCATTACCATTATTGCGAACTGACTGTAAACAGGCTAACCTTAGTGTTTTCCAGGCTAACAGGAGTGGTATTCACGCTAACTGCTGTGCAAGGGTTTCGTTTGGGGTTTTAGTACATACCACGTTACTCTTATTGAAACCTCCCTTCAACGGACACTCTTTTACAACGGACAGTTGATTCATTGTAAAGGATGTCTTTGTAGAGAGGTTCAACTGTACTTACCAATTCTTTGTGTCTTTTTGGTGTTTTAGAAAGAAAGACTGTCGAAGGAGAACCCAAAGGGGAACTCGAGTCACACAAGAAGTAAGCAAGGACCTGAGGAACTTCTTGCAAGTGTAAAATAGTAGATGTTAGTAGACTTCATTAGTTTCCGAAATGTCTATTGTCTGAGAAAGGCATCGTGTACATATGACTAGGGTGCCTGGGAAATGAGCATACCGTAATGAAATTAGGACGACAGTTTTGCAGCCAAGGACGTTTCAGCCAATTGAGAAATGATCCAGTTGTACTTCCCTGGCGTTATAATTCTCTAAGAATTTTCTGCAGTCATTTCCCAACAAAAAGTCCGGACTTAAAAAAAAGTCCACCGCTGGCAGTTAGTTTTGGAAAAGACGCTTTGAACTAATTTCTGCTATCATCGATTTGTTGGATAGTCTTTGTTACTCCAGGGTACGTGAATTATTTAAATGTCACACAAGCGTTTCTCTATTTAGCATTTTCATGTTAAAAAGGGCATCATCGTGTGATAATTGTGTGTTTGAAATGTATCACGTGAAACATTTTGACCAATTAAACCAAGAGAAAAAATCTTGGTAGATTATAACTGGTGAAATACCTGACATATAATTTTTAAATTTAGTCTTCTTGGTGAGTCAATAGATAATAAGTCTGTAGTTTTTAGTTTGTAGACGGTGTATATTCGAAGGCGTCTTTTTGAGTCAAAATTGATAGTGATATTAGAAAGTGTCCCAATGGGTAACAAGTCGTGTGATTTTTATTTTATAGACGTTTTATAAATGTAAAATGGTGAATACGCGGATAAGCGTTTTTCGAGTCATAGTTTATAGTAGCCTTAGAAATAGTCTGTTGTTTTGAACCAATCTGTTCTGGGCTAGCTCCGCCTGCAATGTTTATGTGAGCCTCGCACGAAGGATTGTTTACTAGCCAAAATAAAAATTCCGGGGCAAACTTGCCTTATTCTTCATTATTAACACCAGATATCTTGGCAAAACATTAATAACGAGTAGAAGCACCTCGATGATATTTCGAAACGACGCCCCTGAACGATACGCCCCGCAATGGCGGACTAAAAGACTGCAGGTACGCCATTACTGAAATGTAACGTATCAACGAATTCAAACCAAAAATGGAACATGTGGAAACAAAGCCCGAGACTGAGCAGTACGGACTGTAAACTAGCTTTAATCGGACGGTGAATGGCCGAATTTTAGTGGTTTCAATACATTGACAGTCGAAAGGGGTCGTAATATAAAAGAATAATGTATCGGTAAAAATGTAAGTCATCGATTAGGCGCGGATGTCTTACTCATTGCGGACCGTTAGTTTACAACGTACTTTGAAGGTTATAACGAAAAGGGAAAAAATCAGGTGGATAATAAAGTTATAGACTTCTTGCGTTTTAGAATTAGTTAGAATCCTGTATAAACAATAATCAAATAATGTACTTTTGAGCCAACCTTAGGTTTTGGCTAGCTAGATACTAACTTGTATCTTAACTCGCGGTAAATTGTATTTATACGAATTAAGGTAGTTTTCTCTGATGGTTCAAATTATGAGATAAGCTTTCTAGGCTGTGTGTGCAGCCTGCAGGTGTGCATTTTTAACTAGCTTTGTTGTTACCGCACATTTAAGCAAGATTAGAAGAATAAACTAATTGAGACCAAGCTCCGAGTGTCCCGATTCTAGTTGTTGCAGATCAAGTGCTATGAAACACGTGAGAAGTTCCTTTCGCTCAACCGAGCGTGTGCTAAGGGCATTCCCCCTACCCCACCCCTCCTAGCCAGAGTTCATTTTCCCAGAGTCAAGCGCGATGAGTTTCCTGTCGAAGGTCCTTTAAAGGACGATTTTCAATTTTTGCGCTCCTGGCGGCAAACCCATTGTCACTGTACTAAGCAAGGTTAGATTTTTTTTTAGTAACTGTTGTGATAAGCGCAAAGAATACTAACGTTTCCTACTTAACAATTCGAACTAAATATTCGACTGCAATATTGCATTATGATTGCCATATCTTCGTTATTGATTCGCTGGGCTGTTTTTTTAAGCGATGACGTGTAACTGATGACGTCATCGCTTTATGCAGGCAGCCGATCGGCAGGATCTTTTGTTTTTTTTTTTTTATTCTGTTATTCTGTTGTCTGTTTAGCGTAATCGAACAGAAATCAAGTTTAACTAAACAAGAAATCGCCGCGTAGAACACTCGAGCAAAATACTCCCGTGTAGTTAGAATGGAACACTACAATGTATAAACGAAAGAGAATAATTGCGGGCCCAAGAGAGGCCCGCAACCCTAATCTTGACAGTGACCAGCGGATTGCGTATGACGCGTGCGCGCCACGTTTATAAAAGACTAGCTGCAAAGCGGAAGTTGAAAATTTTGTTCTTCCACCAAGAACGATCAGAATGCGAAAAATGTGTCAATCACAACAGTTTGTCGAAACACCGGAAGTTGAAAATCTGTTCATCAAGACGATAAGAATTCGAAAAATGTGTCAATGTCAACAGTTTGTCACATAAGATCGAGGCTTCTGTCACATGGAAGAAACATTACGTTTTGCAGACGTTGTTCAGGCGTTGGTTTTGAGAAGATTTGCTGTGATTGTATCACAGATAAACCAGAGCAAAACGAATGATTTCCAACAACAGTTATTTAATCTCGAAAAATTCCTTACAACACTGACAACGTAGCGAGTTCACCGACAGAGGAAAATCATATCTTAATTGCACCGCGTGCTCGATTAAATCATGCATTCCTCGCGTGACGCGTTACTTTTGTCCAATGATTTGTCAATTATCAATCCGTAATCTTCCACCATGAACGGTTAATGCAAAAGGATCCGAAAATGTATCGTTCAAACACTGGGAAGTTGAGAATTTTTTTCCTCCACAAAGAACGATTAGAATCCGAAAACAAAAGTTTGTCGAGGCCCGCACTTTCTAACCTGTGGTTACCACTAGTTTTATATGATTGGATCTATTAGATTTAGTAGACAGAAATTTCTAATTCTTATAATATACAGGGCCGCTGTGAACAAGAGACCGTTTGACCTTTCTCGCAACTTAAAACCTAGCTCCCGCGTATCGTATGTCGTTTATCGGAAGTCACGCCACAATATAACACAATGTTTGTTGAGACAACATGGGGAAATCTAAAAAAAATTAAAATATAAAATATTACTGTTGTGCAATTGAGCAAATCTACGAAGAAAATGTATTTTTTAACTTTGCATCCTTCGCCTGTAAATTCATAACTACTGTATTTATTTGAATTCCATCAGATTCTACATATGCTATTTATACAATCACTAACATTGCTTTTTAGGTTTAAAAAATGTAAGCTGCAGTTGGATAACAGTCTTTATCACGCACAAGGTGTCAGCTACTTTTATTCACGCTAAGTTTTTGACAAATTTCCTCAAAAATTATGTAAGACCCCTTGTGAACGTCATCGCTTCTGCATGCATTGCATGCCATTTTTTTAAGTGCGTAAGAAATACCGTATTGACCAAGCACGAGGTCCAGATGAAGGCGTATTGACCACTTTCATATTTGGTTCACGTGGACCAATCACCAACTCCCTCTATGAGACACGCCTACGTGATTCCCTGCAGGCCTGTTACATTGAGGGAATTAGAGATTGACGGCAGCCAATAAATAAATAAAAAATGTAAATAAATAAATAAATAAATAAATAAAAACGACGTCATTGCCTCGATTGAACAGTCTTGTTAATGCCCAACGCGCGCGTTCAACAGTCGTATCATCAGAAATAAAATGCGAGCCGTCCACATAAACAAAACAAAACTAGAGGAAGCAAACGAAAAAGGAGATTTGTAGTAGTAGAATATTGGACAAAAAATGTGCAACAAATTAAAAGAAAACCACACGACACAACCGTAAAGTCAAATACTTTATTTAGGTGGTAAACCTTAAGACGGTCCGAGTTATAATTTACGATTTGCCTCGCAAACAAAACAGCCCATTCTGAGAATGCGCTTACAACCTAAAATATGTTAAAATAATAAGATAAGAAAGGTTAACTGAAAATCACCACACAGGAGTAGTACAAAATATCCATGCATGATGATAAAACTACTTATTCCCAACTCAAACTAAGATAAGTTGAAATCATTAACCTATTTAGCAGGTTACTTATCAAAATACACCAGTCAGTTATAATATCACATAACCCAGTGAAGACCAGGTATGCGAATTTGGTATTAACTGATATTACTTTTCAAAATAGACTCGACTATTCAGTCCCCTTGTACATGTAGAGTATGGTTACGGGGTTAAGTTAACGCCATTTAAAATCACTAAATCAGTCCAAAGTGCTAAATGTTGGCACACAATTTTATCTATTTTTATATCAGTTTTTACATTTCATATTTTACTCAATTTGATCGTTAGTTTTACATTCCGATTTGATCATAAATCAATTACAATCAGTATAATTTGTGTTATTGTAAATTCAAGTGAACTACGAACGTGTTCTGTACTTTTCGTACAATGACCAGATCGTTACTAAGCAACATACACGTGCCAAGATTTGTAGCTGACTCCTGCACGTGTTCTCGCAGCAATTTGCATTTTGTTTTGCAAGCTTGGAAAATTTCTCGTGGGAAAAATTCCTATCTCTAATCCCTTTTCCTTTGTTTCCTAGATCGATTTGCGAACTTTGCGTAAACAACTATTGTTTGGTTTAATCCAACTTAAGTAAATAGTTAAGCTTAATGTTTTTGGTATGCCAAGTAACAACCTGGTCATTACTTTTCTATTTTACGAACAGTTATGCCTTTAAGTGTTATTAACTTAGTTAGTTAATTCTGGACACTCTGGTCATTTGACCGGCACGAACTGTGGAACAATAGTTCCATTCAACTATGCGAACATTAGTATTCATAATTTGTTTTCAATGGATAACTTATCATTTAAGCTAAACCTTGGTTCGCGATCAGAACACGTTCTATTTATTTAGTGTGATAAAATATCAATTAGTGTGACGTTTTACTTTAGGTTAAGGAGATGCAAGTGGAGCGCGCGCTATTTTCGATAACAGGATTGATGATGGAATTCCAAAACTTTAGGCGCCAAAACGTGGTGTGACTTTTACCTTTTGTGCTCCTTCGCGGGGGCGAAACATTCCGGATTTTTATGTTAACAAAGACTAGATTCCATCTAATCCAGGTAATTAGTTTACGGACGCGTGAACAACTACAAATGTTCTAGAACCTTCCGATTGCCTGGCGCGCGCTCCTCTGTCCTCGATCTAAGATTATTTTTCTCTTTTTTATAAAATAATCGATTTAGGATAGTTTATGTTTTAAAACGAACAGTGAGATTTAGGCGTAGCAAAACACGCGGCTCGATTTAATTAAGTTTAAGAACAACACTTTAAGAAACTTTTGTTCTTTAATAAGTTGTTTACCAGAAAGCGGACGCGCGATCAAAAAATAGCGTATTAGCCGAATCAGTAACAGTTGTGATTGGAATTAAGGTTTTTTCCCGTGCCAGAATAAGATCTTGATAAGTTATAAGAACATCATTTAAGGTTTAATGAAAGAAGGTTAGTTCATTTCGGTAGTGTTTTGTGCGTTGTCGTTAATCCTTTAATAGAAAGCCGCCGTCTTTGAGTTATGCCGCGGCACGTAGGCGGGATACTTTAGCCAATCACAACACGTTACGTTGACAAAGCAACCGCTTCTAATAGCGTGGTTGATGTATTATGCGATCATTCTGAGCCTTCCACTGTAGCAAGTACAACCAGAATAAACTTCCTAAAGAGAAGAACTTGGTGTCCAAATCTGTCTTGTAACAGATTTATTGGTGAAGAATCCTACCGTTCCCAAGTACAGCCTTACAAACGCAGCAAAGCAAGCATCAAGCCGAGGATACCTGTGAGTACCAAAGATTTTGAACTGTTTGGTATCGATTCGTCAAGGAAACCCACGCCTAACATAGGTAGCGCGACCTTAAGACTTCTCGGCTATTCCGAGTGGTCACCGTTCGCGATTAAGAAACAGTTCTTGTCAGAACTACAAGGCAGTTAATTTTCCGAACGGCAGTTTCGTTTTTTTTTTTTTTTTTGTTCACTTTGATAAGAAATGTAACTAAACGAGTCAAGCAGCAGTACACCATCGCGATATTCGCTAGAATAACACATGTGCTTTTTCTTTCTGTGAGACGCATCGTTCAACCTCATTTTGCGATATAAAACCAATCTGATCAGTCATCACACTGTTGCTCCGAAGTAAAAAGATCATAGGAAAAGCGCGCCGCGCCTCAAAGTCGAAAAACATAGAATTTTGCGACGGACAGTGCTCGAAAACGGAGACAACACCCGAATCAGTTCAACTGGACCTCCCAGATTTTGGCAACGATCTCAATACCTCAGTAGATTTCGCAATCAATTTAGACGATTCGGACGAGGACTCGGTAGTTTTTGATCTGTTAGAACAAACAATCCAACTTTCTGAACCAGAAATTTCAACAATGAGCGCGGAGGAATTTAAAACTTTACTAGAAAGCAATATCAAAGAACAACAAAAATTATGGAAAGATCAGATGTCTTCTTTATCAGATAATTGGAAAGAAACTCACGAGACGCCAAAGTTTTCCATGACTAATTCGGAGGAATTTAAAACTTTACTAGAAAGCAATATCAAAGAACAACAAAAATTATGGAAAGATCAGATGTCTTCTTTATCAGATAATTGGAAAGAAACTCACGAGACGCCAAAGTTTTCCATGACTAATTCTATATTTTCACGTTTTTCGGGCGCCGATAGTGAAGATGTCACAGAATTCTTGACCAATTTCAATAGAGCAGCGCGTTTTTATAAATTTTCTGAAGAGCGTAAAGCAGAGGCATTACCACTGTACCTAACAGGAAACGCTAGCATTTGGTTTAACACTACTCCAGGCTTACTACATAAAAATTTCGGGGAGTTAGCAGAAGCATTAAAGAAACAATTCCACTCACCATCGGACGTTTGGTTACTTCGGCAAAAAGTCTACGACAGAAAACAATTACCGCTCGAATCAGTTTCTGATTTCGCCGCTACTATAAGACGCATGGGTCAACGCGTAGGTCTCACACCGCCCGAAGTTATTACCATTTTTATCCAAAATTTAAGACCAGAACTTAAACATCATGTGCTATTGCAACGCCCAGATTCGCTCGAGGAAGCCGAACGACATGCAAAACTTAAGGAATCACTACCAGACCCTAAACCCGCAGATCGCACAGATGAAATTCTCAACGCTCTTGCGAAAATACAAGCCCAACCACAAACACAAACACAGCCGCCAGTAGTCGCCGCATACACGCCCCCTAACAACGAACAACAAACACGCGTTCACTCATTCCACAAAACACAGCCACTCACTAGGGACGATATTGCATATGTAGTACGCCAGGAATTACGTAGGTCGAACAATCGAACATTTACACAACCACAACGGGGTAGAAGAACGTTTGACGGGAAACCAATCTGTGATTTTTGCCAAAACCCAGGCCACGTAATGGCTGTTTGCCGCCAACGCCTTAATCAACGGCAAGATCCGCGCATTCCAGGAGATAATAGAATGCCACGCCCATGGAACCGCACCCAGTACAACCCTCGGGCGAACGGGTCTCAACCTTTAAACTAGTTACGACCTCTTGCGCACGGGAACGACAAGAGGTCAACAAGTCAAATTCTTTTGAAGATTATGACAACCAGACTTTACGAGACCAAACAGTAACAAACCAATTAATTACTAACTCAATTAGCGATGACCAGATTCACACTCAACAACTTTCTAACGACAGTACATACACTGTACACACCCCAATACAAACAAATACAACACAGCAAAACGCGACAAATAACAGCGACCTAAGTCACACTCAAACACTTTCGGAAGACAGGACACCAACTGACATTACACCGTCGCAAACGCTGACAAATACTACACAACAAGATACGACAACAAACAGCGAAACAAATTCACATACCAACGAGAATGTTCACGCGAGCGAACCTATTTTCCCGAGAGGTTCCGCTCCTGAATTAACGGACAATGACCACAACAAAGCCAACCATTGTTACGCTGTACGCTCTACGCAACGAGCACAACAACCGATCGACAACGAAAGTCCCGAGGGTAGTACAAATACACCTAGTCCAATTAACACTAGCGGCGAAGATTCAAAACCACTCGTAGAAAACGAAATGAATACCATATTCTCTTTTGATATTAGGAACGAAATCCAAAACTTTAAAACATTACACGAATCAATACAGCGAAAAGTTAATGCGGAGATAGCAGAACATGAAATAAATAGTGCAAGTACAATGAACCCTCAAAAGTGTTTACAAGTTTATGAACAAGCCATTAATTTCGAGACAGTTCCATTAAATGTTGCAAGCAGCGAATTAAGGCCAAAAGTATTTCAGGCTGAACCATTATATGATGACAACGACATTAAGGTAACCGATATTAAGACTCAGCAGCCCACAAATTTTAGTACTACAAAAGAGACGCCAACTACTTCACGGGCAAGCAATATACAACGCGATAGCCGCATGTTTATATCTGTTTATGTCACATTTTTCGTCAAGCTTCTAGTTATGATTACGAGCGCAGTTTTCGCCTTTTGTAAACAGCACATAACAACACTGTTCGCTTATGTTCATTCTAGCGGCTTCATTTTACGTTGCTGGTTCGCATCAGAGCGCCCTAAACATGTGGATACTAACTCAATATTACACAAATCAGTATTACCAGATTGGCTTAAACCTAACGACAACTTTATTGCACTTTTAGAACACAATTCATTTCCACTTACTCAGGAATCAAACAATACCTCAGCAGTAGGAAAGATATCAGATCAAACAGTAACATTTTTGATTGATACCGGTGCTAATGTAACCGCAATACGAGCGGATGTTTGGCGACGAATTCCAGCGATAGCAAAACTCTCACCCTCGCCTACGGCTATAAATACAATCAAAGCAGTCAGCGGGACAGACATCCCAGTGCTGGGACAATTGGAAATCCCTTTTGAAATCGATACACATACATATTGATTCCGAGCGCTAGTCATTGAATGTTTAACATATGAAGCAATATTAGGAAGAGATTTCTTGGAATGTTACAATGCCAAAATTGACTTAGGACAACAATTACTTCATTTAGAACACGACTCGGATATAATATTTGATGGTTTTCCTAATATTCCTAAGGAAGGGGTCAAAATTTGTTCAATTCATGCCCAGGAAACGTTTATAATTCCGCCGCTTTCAGAAGTTCTTGTACCCGCTACGCTGCGTACAGCGTTTGATAAAAACACGACAGGCTGTGTTGAACCCCGCCGCGAATTGACCGAACGTTATAATATCCTTGGGGCAGCAGAATTAGTTACGATTTCAGATCAAAACACTATTCCAATTCGACTGCTGAATCCCACAAATCAACCTGTCAAAATATATCGGTGCAAGCGATTAGGACAGTTTTCGCCGGCTGAAGCAAATATTTCAACATTTGAATTACTGCAATCAGATATAGAGGCAGAATCAAAACGGGAGATTCCCATGGCAACCGATAAGGACACTCGAGATATGCTTGATATAAACAACACTGAATTGTCGCCAGAGCAACAAACACGCCTCCGGGCTTTATTACAGCAATACGATGATATTTTCGCGTACAACTCACAACAATTAGGCAATAGTCCAGTCGTTAAACATACAATTGACACCGGAAGTCATTCACCGATCAGATTACGATCATACCGCACCACGCCTTCGAACAAGGAGGAAATTGACAAACAAGTTAATGAGATGTTGGAGACTGGCATCATTTCTCCGTCAGTCTCACCGTGGAGTTTTCCAGTAGTGCTTGTCAGAAAACCAGATAATTCTGTGAGGTTCTGCGTCGATTACAGAAAATTAAATTCTATTACTCGAAAAGATAGTCATCCACTACCAAGAATATCAGAAGCGTTGGACGCCTTAGGGGGCGCCAAATTTTTTTCCACTCTAGACTTAAGATCGGGATTCTGGCAGTTGCAAATGGCGCCTGATGCCAAAGAAAAAACAGCTTTTATTACTCACAACGGGCTATTCGAATTTAATAGGCTCCCATTTGGGCTTTGCAATTCCGCAGCAACATTTCAAAGGGCTATGACCCACATTCTAAGGGGTCTAGAATGGGATATTTGCCTTGTTTACATAGACGACCTCATAATTTTTTCGCGCTCGTTTGATGATCACTTACTAAACCTCGAGCAAGTATTTAAGCGCCTCCGTGAAGCCGATGTCAAATTAAAACCTAGCAAATGTCACTTTGGTAAGACACAAGTTGAATATTTAGGTCATATCGTTTCTGCAGAAGGTGTCCGCCGTAATCCAGCGAAGATCAGTGCAGTCAAAGACTTCCCAGTTCCAAAAACTGTAAAAGACCTAAGAGCGTTTCTAGGATTGTGTAATTATTATCGTCGATTCGTTAGAGGTTTCGCACAAATAGCTTCGCCATTAAACAAATTGACAGGTAAACATGCAAAATTTTCGTGGTCACCCGAGTGCCAAACCGCGTTTGACACGCTTAAACAAGCCTTAATTTCAGCGCCAATACTTTCTTATCCAGACTTTCACTTACCATTTCACTTATTTGTTGACGCGAGCCAAACAGGCATTGGCTTAACATTAGGACAGATTATTGACGGCGCCGAACGTGTTATTGCCTACGCAGGTAGAGACTTAAATCCTGCCGAACGCAATTACAGCGCAACTGAAAGAGAAGCTCTCGCAGTGATTGACGGAATTAAGCGATTCCAGCCGTATTTACAAGGCCAAAAATTTACAATTCACACCGACCATAATGCACTTCGTTGGCTTATGTCACTAGACGACCCATCGGGGCGATTGGCTCGTTGGTCACTGTTAATCCAACAGTTCGATTTTGATATTGTTCATAGGCCAGGAGTAGTAAATACTAACGCAGACGCATTATCAAGACGGCCGTATAACTCTTATAGCTTGAACGCTTTAGAGGCCGCCGGCTTTAAGGCAACTCAAATTTTCGATTTTCAAAGGCGTGACCCTAGTATAAGTGACATTATTAATTACCTCGAGTGCGACCAACTTCCGCATGACAATGCTAAGGCTAAACGAATATTATTGTCGGAAGATTTGTATTTTTTAGATGATTATAATCTTTTGTACCACGTAGATGTTTCAGATAAAAGAGGCCGTAAAGGTTGCCAAACCCAACTTGTTTTGCCTCCGCCTTTGCGTTACGAAGTCTTAGTAAACGCACACGATGACCTTGCTGGCGGACACTTAGGCGTGTACAAAACCTATGAAAAATTAAGAGATCGGTATTATTGGCGAGGCATGTATAAGGACGTTGAACATTGGGTTCGGTCATGTAACGATTGTTCTACAAGAAAAAAACCGCGAAATAAACTCCGCGCGCCGCTTCTACCTATTCCAGTGTCTGCGGCTTGGGAAAGACTAGCCGTGGACATACTTGGCCCTTTGCCTGTGACTTGGAAAGGGAACCGTTATATTGTAGTTTTTGTAGAATACCTTACCAAATGGCCAGAAATTGGAAAAACATCGAAGCAATCACAATTGCGCGCTTAATTACCAACGAAATCATTCCGAGGCATGGAGCACCGAGAACACTCCTATCAGATAGAGGTTCGAATTTTCTCTCCGCCATTGTAAAGGAAGTTTGCAATTTGTATAGCATAAAAAAATTGAACACGAGCGCGTACAACCCTTCTTGTGATGGGCTTGTTGAAAGAACGAATTCCACGTTATGTCAAACGCTGTCTATGTTTGTTAGTAAGAATCAAAAAGATTGGGATGTTTTCATTCCAGCAGCCCTCATGGCTTTCCGCACTTCACCAAACGAATCAACGGGAGAAAGTCCCTTTTATTTACTCTACGGCAGAGAACCTTTGCTACCCATGGATGTAAGTTTATTACCACCAACTGACCCAGCTAGTGCTATAGCGGAACATCGCCGACGAATAGTTAGGCAAATAGAAGTGGCGCAACAGATAGCGAAAGAAAACATCATGCGCGCTCAACAAAAAATGAAAGCGTATTATGACAAACGTGCTGCCGAACCAAATTTCATCGAAGGACAACGCTGTTGGGTTTACACACCAAAATCAAAGAAAGGTTTATCAAAGAAACTTTTGCACAACTTTCACGGACCGTTTAGAGTCGTAGAAAAACTTAGTCCAGTGCATTATCGTTTACGAACCTGTAGCAACAAACCCGTGACTTCTATAGTACACGCCAATCGCATGAAACATTTTGTAGATCCTGACGACCGACCTATCGAACCTCCTTTAGAGACTGGGGATAATTTGCCTTTTCTAAGCATTGACGACCTCCCTGATGACAGTTTCGATAATTCTGTTAGTCCACTAAATAATCCTAGTTTGGCCAAACAAGGGGACACTGCTAGTGAAACAGCTGACGAAGAGTCGGCCGCACTTATTGACAATGACACGGTTTTTAACGCAGAAGCTTTACTTGATAAAGGAATAACAAATGGCGCTATTCAATATTTGGTTAAGTGGGCGGGTTTTCCTAGAACGCAAGCCACATGGGAACCAGCAGGGCATATTCTAGACAAACGATTAGTTAACGATTTTGAGAAACGTCAGTCCCGCACTTAATAACAATTTTCCTTTCTGTATCACCATAGGTAGTTCCTGATATTTACAATGCATTCTTATACACCATTACGCGTATTGGTTTTGGGACATTCATTTGTTTGGCGCTTAGCACAATTTTCAATGGAAGCCAATCTCCCGTGTGTCGCCCACAATTTTCACTGCGAAGCACCATCAGAAATACAATTTTATGGTATAGGAGGACGCACAGTCACCAAGTTGCGCCAATTCGACCTTTCATTGGTCGCTCAGTTTAAACCAAACATTATAATCTTGGACATTGGCTCCAACGACTTATGTGACCCACGCCTTAATACTAACGACTTAGCAACTAGCATTTTTCGCTTGGTACAAACTTTACATTTTTCACACAACGTTTCTCATATTATAGTCAGCCAAGTGTTGCCTCGTCGCTCACCCCCGCGAATGGTTCCTTCATATAATACTCGCGTTTCACAACTAACACGTTTACTTAGCCATTTTTTGCGTGTAACTCCGTTCGCAACACTTTGGTTCCATCCTAGGGTTTTACATACACAATCAAGTGTTTTTTCTACGCGATGGCGTTCACCTCAATTTTAGGGGAAACCATTTCCTTTACCATAGTTATCAGAAAGCTATTATGTACTGTTTGAGCCATAACCAAAACATATTACCTAATTCGAGGCATTTCTTCACTCGTAGGCCACGATGCTGTCTTCGTCGCCACGTCCGACGCAGATTCTCAGCCCAGTAATCTACCTCAGTTTAACATTTTTCCTTTTCTATATTTTTACCGCTCAAGTTAAATTAACCATGGCAGCTAATGTTGATAACACTGGCCGGTCCGTAACGTTTTATCCGTCCGCGTTAATGATTAGTCATAGCGCCCAGCCTTTAGCGTTTTTCTCGGATACCAAGTTGATGCATCTCACAACCAAATTGAAAGCTATTCCAGCGGGGCCTCCGCTGGATATCAGCAACAATTGCTCTGCCACACAAAAACAATTTTTTGGCGCTCTGCTTAATTCGATCCACGGTACACAAAAGGTTATTACACGTTTGTTATCTTTGTCTAGTTTTTCGAATCTTCTCGAATGCGACTCGTATCTCCGCCGTTTGTTTACATATACTACGGGGCTTGCGAGCACAATGATTTGCCCACGCCATTACCGTCCGACAGTAGACGATTGCAAAACTTGGGCATTTAAAACTTGTAAGGATATTTCGCCGCATGAGAAAATGTTTCTCACTTCTTCTCCTCACAACGGCCATAGCAGGCAACGCCGGAGTAGCTTCATGTGTCACGCAGGTCTTTTTGGTTTGTTGCGGAAAATATATACTTCTTTAGGCCATTCTTGCGAACCGTCAGTGGTCCATAACCTAAAAGATACCCTTCGCGACATGAGTTCAAGTTTACATTACGCTCATTCCATTACACGAGTTCTCAACGGTAAAATAACATATATTTTGAAAGCGACAGATACGCTCACAACTAAGTTAAACCGTTTGTCCAGTGATTTAAAAACAATAGATCGTACCTTTAAGTCTTGGCAAGTCCAGTTGAACCGATTGGCCATTGAAAATCATTGCCATGATTCTATTATGTTAGAATTTCTCTCAAAACAATCGAATGCTATACTTCGCACGTTCGTTTCACTGTTGCGACTCACAGAAATACAAGATATTTTACATCAATTTTCTTTGCTGGACACAAAAACTTTATTTGGTCTCCCGCATATTCCGTCCTTTTTGCATTCTCAAATTATCAGTCGGTTGTCCACCGACCCTACAATGAAATATACCACCCCAGCGTTAAAAGACGGGTTTCCCTTGTTGATAAATCCTATGGTCGACATTGAACATAACGGAAATCATATCGAAGCTAGTGTCTTTTTAACCATACCGGAAGTTCCAAATCTCAACGCATTTTGTACGATAGAATATTTGACTCCTATAAAATATCAATCAAAGAACGTGTGTTATTCCGGCCCGGTAACCAAATTAGATCTCGCTCTTATAAGCTGCCCAGATTCTAAGTACATAATTTCATCCGAAACACTTAAGAAATGTTACCAGGATACAACTGCGTTCATTTGCCCGTCTAACGTACTAACCCTAGCAACTAACATTTCATGGCTGGGTTTTCCTTTTCGGCCTGATTCCAAATTCATATTTCCACGGCATCACGTGATGGCAACAGACTGCTCCAATCTGCATCCTGTTATCAACTTGGGTGGCCGATCATTCCTAGCAACCACAAGTACCACTCTGCAATTATCTTCTGGTCCAGCACAAACTTCTCCACTGGCCATTTACCATATTCCTTGCAACGTTTCGTTCGTTGGCATGACAACTGGCCTGGGTTATTGTCCGAATCAGCTCAGTGTTTCCGTTCCGTTGTCCTCCGCTACTTCTCTTGAATTCATTCCTTGGGTGGCAGCAGCAAACAACCTGTCTACCTTATCCTTGAATCATCCGACATTCGACATTCCAGAACCAGAGGTTCTAAACAATACAGTCATAAACGACCTCGATTCAACTTTGGCGACCCTTGATGGTCAATTCACTGTTTCTGAGGCAGCTACAGACCAGCACCTCTCAAATTTGCAAGCTGCTTCTACCATTTACGACAACGGTTATTGGGCATATATCGCCTTGGCGTTAAGCCTGGTCAACAGTCTCTGTATCATAACCGCATGTTACCTTTCCCATAGGCACCATGGCGAGCACGAATCCACAACTCTTTGCCGCTGCGGACGACCTCGCCTTCAAGGAGCAGCTGGAGATCCAGCTGCATTGTAACTTTTATAAACGCAGCGTGTTTACCACACGGTACCGTTGCTGACGTCATCAAACTTTCAGCCTTCTTTAAGGCCTATGCCGCCCACGAGCTCCGTTGGTGTGCCATCTGTAAAGAGGACCATCCGCCTTCACTGATCTGTTTTTCGGACACAACTATGACACCACAGGATCAAGATATCCTACAAGGCATCCTGAATTCTGACTTAAGTTTCAACTGGACAACTGACAGTTTACAGAAGAGAGTTTTCCAACTGTGCAGCTATTTTCTCATCAGCGAAAACCACCTCCTGCCGATATTCCTAGACTCGTTAACACCGGACTGCGCCAGGTTTTATGACTCTTATCAGTACCTTCCTTTACTATATACCATGGTCGAGGCTAAATACGACGTTTTAGCGTCGTTCTTGTTGACGTACCTCAACAACAATTCATATTCATTATTTGTTCCCCCCTCCCTTCTCTTTCGGGCGACGTCATATGACGATTTTCTTTCGGCGGTTAATTCCCTCCCTAACCAAACGTCGCTAAAACGGAAAGATCTAGTCTCGACCATGTTTTCAACTTAACCCACAATATTATATACACATATTTACTCATTTCATTATATATCTTATCTCTTTTACCTTTTCTTTTTTTTTGTTTACAACAAAAAAAAAAAAAAACAACAACAACAACAAAAAAAAAAAAAAAAAGCAACCTATTTAACCGCATTTAACCTTGCTCGTATGCCACGATCCTTTTCTTTCTGAGCCGCCGGAGGCGACTCTTCTCGAAAGGAGGGGATAATATGTTGGCACACAATTTTATCTATTTTTATATCAGTTTTTACATTTCATATTTTACTCAATTTGATCGTTAGTTTTACATTCCGATTTGATCATAAATCAATTACAATCAGTATAATTTGTGTTATTGTAAATTCAAGTGAACTACGAACGTGTTCTGTACTTTTCGTACAATGACCAGATCGTTACTAAGCAACATACACGTGCCAAGATTTGTAGCTGACTCCTGCACGTGTTCTCGCAGCAATTTGCATTTTGTTTTGCAAGCTTGGAAAATTTCTCGTGGGAAAAATTCCTATCTCTAATCCCTTTTCCTTTGTTTCTAGATCGATTTGCGAACTTTGCGTAAACAACTATTGTTTGGTTTAATCCAACTTAAGTAAATAGTTAAGCTTAATGTTTTTGGTATGCCAAGTAACAACCTGGTCATTACTTTTCTATTTTACGAACAGTTATGCCTTTAAGTGTTATTAACTTAGTTAGTTAATTCTGGACACTCTGGTCATTTGACCGGCACGAACTGTGGAACAATAGTTCCATTCAACTATGCGAACATTAGTATTCATAATTTGTTTTCAATGGATAACTTATCATTTAAGCTAAACCTTGGTTCGCGATCAGAACACGTTCTATTTATTTAGTGTGATAAAATATCAATTAGTGTGACGTTTTACTTTAGGTTAAGGAGATGCAAGTGGAGCGCGCGCTATTTTCGATAACAGGATTGATGATGGAATTCCAAAACTTTAGGCGCCAAAACGTGGTGTGACTTTTACCTTTTGTGCTCCTTCGCGGGGGCGAAACATTCCGGATTTTTATGTTAACAAAGACTAGATTCCATCTAATCCAGGTAATTAGTTTACGGACGCGTGAACAACTACAAATGTTCTAGAACCTTCCGATTGCCTGGCGCGCGCTCCTCTGTCCTCGATCTAAGGTTATTTTTCTCTTTTTATAAAATAATCGATTTAGGATAGTTTATGTTTTAAAACGAACAGTGAGATTTAGGCGTAGCAAAACACGCGGCTCGATTTAATTAAGTTAAGAACAATACTTTAAGAAACTTTTGTTCTTTAATAAGTTGTTTACCAGAAAGCGGACGCGCGATCAAAAAATAGCGTATTAGCCGAATCAGTAACAGTTGTGATTGGAATTAAGGTTTTTTCCCGTGCCAGAATAAGATCTTGATAAGTTATAAGAACATCATTTAAGGTTTAATGAAAGAAGGTTAGTTCATTTCGGTAGTGTTTTGTGCGTTGTCGTTAATCCTTTAATAGAAAGCCGCCGTCTTTGAGTTACGCCGCGGCACGTAGGCGGGATACTTTAACCAATCACAACACGTTACGTTGACAAAGCAACCGCTTCTAATAGCGTGGTTGATGTATTATGCGATCATTCTGAGCCTTCCACTGTAGCAAGTACAACCAGAATAAACTTCCTAAAGAGAAGAACTTGGTGTCCAAATCTGTCTTGTAACATAAACTCTACGACTCACTAACGGCAGTCCAAGCTAAATTGTTGAATTGAATGTATGTATCGAAAACATCAAAAACACGAATAAATCCAAACATCATCATCATCATCATCATCATTGTTTTTTATTATTACTATCGTATAAGGTTTCGAGAGAACCATCTCACTTTCATTTCCACCTGTAAAATAAACGTTTTTATTGGGGGGCTCTAGGAGGGAACAGACCTCCGGCACTTTTCGTTCGCACAAATAAATTTAATTCAATTTTTAATTAATGTACATACATTATTGCCTTTTGTCCAAAGGTTGGAATCAAAACTGTCATTCAGGGTTCGTACTCTTTTGAGCTTTTGAAATTCCATGACTTTTCCATGACTTTACAAAGTTTTCCATGACCTACATTTGACCATTTTTTTTTTTGAAATTTTTCAATGAACAATTATCTTGATTTTGGGGACGCTTTTACCCTTTTCTTCACAAAAATAACCTGCCTAATTAATTTGTTTTGTACAATCAATACCATTTTCCATGACTTTCCATGACCCACACTTAAATTCCAGGCCTGGAAAATGAAATTCTAAAATTCCATGACTTTCCAGGTTTTCTATGACCCGTACGAACCCTGGACTCATTGTTTCTTACTCATACATTTTGTAAAAAGTTAGATTTTAGTTTTTATAAACCAGGCTATTTTCTCGCTAAGAATTAGATGATTCACTACCGAAGATTTACGGTTAACAAGTTTTTCAGTCGTCTGGTTTCACGGCACCATTCTGCACGGCTTCATTGTCTACAGCTCCACCCGTTGCTGCGTTCTTCTTCTTCATTTCCTTTTGCAGACGGCTCATACATGTATCAGCAAACAGATTCCTTTTGAGGACAGCGGAGGCAGTGATCACTCTACTGAACAGTGCACTGGCGAACCCGCAGCTGAGGATATCCTGTCCGCTGAGATACAGCCGGGGGATGGACGTTTCCGGCCGGAGCTTTACAGCAGCCCGGGGACTAAACCGGTCCACGTGATGATCAATCCCGTAGATCTCCCCGCGGGGCGCCGCGATGTTATAACTGTTACTCAACGGGCTTCCGACATCAAAGAAATCCACGCAGTCGCGGACTTGGAGAAAGAACTTGCAAGTTTGCTCCCAGATGCGCTTACCGATACGGTTTTTAATCTCCTCGTAGTCGTCGCCACGCTTCATAACCCGCTCATTCTCCCACTGTTCAAACCACTCGAAAATGACGAAATGACAATCTGCTTTCTCGGAATGACCGGAAACCCCCAACTTTCGATTTCACTTTCTAAACCGAACTCTACTTCACATTGCCATGGTAAGTAGAATTGAGTCAATTGACCTTGCCTTATACTGCCTTCTATCTTATCAACTTAATAGTTTGATTTCGCCATTATTTACAAAACACGGAATTAACGACAAAAAATCGAAAGAAGCCATCATGTGCTTTAAGATCGAGATCTGTTTGTTTCCGTAACCATATAAAGGCGGAAGAAGTAAATTGATCAAATCTTGCAAAGTGCGTTTAACATGAAATGGCACAGGTTGTACGTTCACGGGTGATACGTGTCTTGATTTAAGAATGAAGAATTACAACAGACTGAACAAAAGCAGTTCATCTTTGGGTGCCTTATTTATCTTCGCAACACTTCGGTCCCAATAAAGCTGGAAAATGGAATTAATTTGTTGAAAGTATTTTCAAAGCTGGAGGACTACTCTGTCTATATGTGACAGTATATACTCAGCAAAGGGTTTTAACACACTTCAGCAGATAGTTTTCTAACTTTTCAATTTGCATAGAGTTCCAACTTCAGTTGCTACTCAATTTTAATGGTAGTTTTTTCACTATAGCGATGGAGTCGGAGACATAAGCGGAGTCGTAAGAGAATTTACGACCAAGTAAAAGCCAAAAATCGGAGACGAAAGCGGAGTCATAAGCTCTACGGAATCGGAGTCGGAAGAATCAAAACGTTCCATGTATTTGCGACTTCGCTCATGACTATCGATCCAGTGAAAACTAGATTGTCAGAGTCGCAAGCAGAAGCGGAAGAACAAACCAATCACAATGCTAGTTCTCACGCCCTCCGAGTGCTTCCGGGAAACCCCCGAGTGTTTTCCAGTTTCACTTTCTAAATCGAGCAGTTCTTCGCATTCGCCGGTGGTAAGCAGAACGTCGTATACTGCTTTCTATCTTATCCAGTTAATACTTGTCATATATATTTTGATATCGACATTGTAGGCATAACGTGAAACGGCAAAAATCGCAAAAAGCTATCGTTTGTTTAAAGATCAAGAGCTGTTTGACTCGGTAACATGTAAAGGCGGAAGAATGAAATTGATCAAATCGTGCAAAGCACATTATGAAATGACACAGAAAGTACGTTCACAGCCTCTCGAGCTCGTTTCTTTATTTACGAATGAAAAATTACAATAGACCAAAGGGGAACAGTCCTTCTTAAGTTGCTTCATTTGTCTTCGCAACATTTCGTTCTAGATTAGCATAAACTGAAATGCGAACTCGTTAAAGAAACAAACAAAATGGATCGGAATCTACCAATCACAACTGACGAACGTGACCTTTTGACCCAGTTGAAGTGAATTTCTGTTTTCCGAGAGGTCCGCTGAAATGATTAACGGCAGCAAAAAGCATAAACCGCTAGTTGAGAATTGAATTTCAGAGTCGGCATATCACCGAAAACCGCAATAATAACAAAGAGTTTAAAAGTTTAAGTTTAAAATGGACTTGACGTTAACGTTAAGGAAATTTAAACTATCCACATTAACATAAAATCAGGCTATGTCCTGATTAGATGGGGCCCAGTCTCTTAAAAGTGTTACCCCACCGTGACCTTAAATGCTTTTCTTGTTCTGATGGAAATCAACATTTCTACCCAGAGTTGCAGAAAAGGGAAACAAAGAGCAGCAAACTCAACTCGCCTTCAGCAGAGTACACACAAGAACAACTCAACTACTTCAAGATTGCTTACATTGTCACTAATGTACTGGCTCATGGTTTGCGGTTGATTTTCAAACGAGAGTGGGACTATCGTTACAAGGCAACACTCGGAGAATGGCAGGATACACCTCAAAATGGACTGGACTTCTTCAACAACGAATCTCTGCGGAACCAAAAGAGAAATGCTCGTCTCCTGGCTACAATGGTTAACGGCAATACAGCAGAATGGGATTGTACAATGCTTTTTTACGCCATTCTTCACTCCGATTCTATCACCGGACTTAGTACAACAGTCCGTCAAAGTGTAGAAAATCTAAGAGAATTTCGCAGTGGAGAATTTGCTCACAACGCACAGGCCAAGCTCTCAGACCCTGAGTTTCGAATTGCTATCCGCAAAGTTGAGGTTTCATTCAAAGTACTTGGTCTCCCCACTGTAGAAATCCATGACGTTAGCGAACAGAGAAGTTTCTCCACTCAGGAGCTACATAATGCCATGAAAGAGGCCCAGTCCATTTACCAAGAACTTCAAGGGACAGATGTCAAACTACAAATGTTGGAGCAACAATGGCAGTGGCAGGATTGGCAACAGGATGATGCATCCTCATTTTGCATCCTTCCATCCAAACCCCCTCATGAAATATCAAGTCGGCTGGTCTAGTAGCTGGCTGGTCTAGTAGCTAAACGATTCTACGAAAAAGCCGTCACACATCCAAGTGCCCCCTCTTTTGTAATGACTTTGAATGCCGAAAGCAGAGAAACACTTTTAGAATCGTACGTTCAACTGGCGCGACAGGTCCGGTGCCCTGGATATGCAGTTACAAACACCCGCAACTCAAAAGAAATGACGATTAGTGATAAAATTGACAATTTTCAGGACTTGATTGCGACGAAAATTCCGTTTTACACATCCTGGCTTTTGGTAGTCGACAATGTCATAAGCTTATCTCTCGTACAATATTTTCTTCCTCATCCAGGAAATGAGCAGTGGATCAAAGGCCAGTTGGTAGTCACAACACAGGACACCTCGTCTATCCCTTCAGAGAGCTCGTTCCTTTCTCACATCAACATAGACAAAGGCATGGAACCCACGGATGCCAGTTGTTTTTTAGTAAAGCTCTCTGGCATCATAGACCAAGAAATGGAAGATAAAGTTACAAAGGCTTTAGTATACCAACCTCTTGCTTTGGCAAGTGCATGCATGTATGTTAAAATGATCCGCGACAGTAAGGTTTATGAAACATTCGGCTGGGAAGATTATTTAGAAGGGTTAAAAAGAGGCAATATTAGTCCAAGCCACTTCAAATCCTTGACAAATGCAACAAGATTTGCCATTGAAAGAGTGATGGATTCAGACAAAGTCATGAAGCACACACTTACCTTCCTCTCTCTTTGTGCATCGCAGCCATTGAATTTAGACATTGTAACAGCTTACATTCTAAATGTGGATGAGGGCGATGCTGAAACGAAAATCGTCACCAAGATCAGAAAAAGTTCACTGCTTTTGCTTCAAGAAGATGAAAACGGTGTCCATATTCATTTGCATAACATTGTGTATGAAGCCGTGAAGTCTGTTGTTAAAGACCATCTGAATAATGACGAAAAGCATTGTGCTATTTACGCAGCAGTGAAATCTTTCAATCAGTTCATAGGTGAAACGCAAACTGTTGATGACACCAAACACCTGGTTCCACACTTGAGAACTTTAATTTTAGAAATTGAGAACATTTTTTCTTCCAAAGAAACACGTCAAGCTTTCATTACTAGCGTTCCTCTTTCTTCCCAATCTCCACTCTGTTTTCAAAGGCTTGGACAATTTTGTGAGGATCATAGTGATTTTCTGTCAGCAAAAAGGTACTATGATGCAGCTTTGAAACTCATTGAAAGTGGTGAGGTTTGCGGGAAAATGGACATTGCAGTTGCTAACAGTCTCTTGGGCAACGTGCACCATACGTTGGGTGACCTGCAGCAGGCCAAGAAGCATTTGGAACTTGCCCTACACATTATGCTTGAAATGCTTGGACCTGACCGTGTAGATGTCGCACGAACGTACAATAACTTGGGTCCTATATACCAAGAGCTCGGTGACCTGAAGAAGGCCAAGGAGTATTTTGAACTCGCTCTTAACATTTATCTCAGCAAGATTGGACCTGAGCATTTAGATGTCGTGCATACGTACATTACCTTGGGCGCCATACAGCAAGAGCTAGGTGACCTAAAGCGGGCGGAGGGGTATTTTCAACAGGCTTTAGTCATTCAGCTAAAACTATTTGGACCTGAGCATGTTGATGTTGCACGTACTAACAACAAATTAGGTGCTGTTCAACAAGAACTGGGTGACCTGGGGCAAGCCAAGGAATATTTTGAATGTGCTTCAGACATTCAGCTGAAAAAGCTTGGACCTGAGCATGTTGATGTTGCACGTACATACTACAATTTGGGTGCTGTTCATCAAGAACGGGGTGACCTGGGGCAAGCCAAGGAGTATTTTGAACGCGTTGTAGCCATTCAGCTGAAAAAGCTTGGACCTGAGCATGTTGATGGTGCACGTACATACTACAAATTGGGTGCTGTTCATCAAGAACTGGGTGACCTGGAGCAAGCCAAGGAGTATTTTGAACGCGTTTTAGCCATTCAGCTGAAAAAGCTTAGACCTGAGCATGTTGATGTTGCACGTACATACTTCAAATTGGGTGCTGTTCATCAAGAACTGGGTGACCTGGAGCAAGCTAAGGAGTATTTTGAACGCGTTTTAGCCTTTCAGCTGAAAAGGTTTGGACCTGAACATGTTGAAGGTGCACGTACATACTACAATTTGGGTGCTGTTCATCAAGAACTGGGTGACCTGGAGCAAGCTAAGGAGTATTTTGAACGCGTTTTAGCCTTTCAGCTGAAAAGGTTTGGACCTGAACATGTTGAAGGTGCACGTACATACTACAATTTGGGTGCTGTTCATCAAGAACTGGGTGACAAGGAGCAAGCCAAGGAGTATTTTGAACGCGTTGTAGCCATTCAGCTGAAAAGGTTTGGACCTGAGCATGTTGACGTTGCACGTACATACTACAAATTGGGTGCTGTTCATCAAGAACTGGGTGACCTGGAGCAAGCTAAGGAGTATTTTGAACGCGTTTTAGCCATTCAGCTGAAAAGGCTTGGACCTGAGCATGTTCACGTTGCACGTACATATTACAAATTGGGTGCTGTTCAGCAAGAACTGGGTGACCTGGAGCAGGCCAAGGAGTATTTTGACCGTGCCTTAGCTATTCAGCTGAAAAATTTTGGACCCGACCATGTTGATGTTGCACGTTATTACGATAACTTGGGTGCTGTTCAGCAAGAACTGGGTAACCTGGAGCAAGCCAAGGAATTCAAGGAACGTGCTCTATCTGTTCGTCTGAAAATACTTGGGCCTGAGCACGCTGACGTCGCAAGTACTTACAGTAACTTGGGAGTTGCATGGCATGTCTCGGGTGACCTGTTTGAGGCCAAGGAGCAATTTGAACGTGCTACATCCATTCGTCTGAGGCTGCTTGGATCTGAACATGTTGATGTTGCAAGTTCTTACATTAATTTAGGTACTATACACCATGAATTGGGTGAACTGGAACGAGCCAAGGAACTTTACGAAGGTACGCTAGCCATACTAACGAAGAATCTTGGATCCGAACATATTGATGTTGCGCGAACGTACATGAAATTGGGTGCTGTACAGCGTGAGTTGGGCGACCTGTCGCGGGCAAAGGAGCTATATGAACTTGCACTACATATAAGCCTGAAAAAGCTTGGACCCGAGCATGTTGATGTCGGCCGTATTTTCAATGAGTTGGGTGACATAGAGTGGGACTTGGGTCACCTAGACCAAGCCATTGAACATTTTGAACTTGCTCTAGTGACTCTTCGTAAAACACTGGGACCAGAACATCGTGATTTTGCAACTACTCACCGTAACTTGGGTTCCGTACATGACGACTTGGGCCACCTGAAACAGGCTGAGGAACATTTTAAATGTACTCTTTTGAGTCTCAGGAAAAACCTGGGAACTGAACATGTTGATGTTGCAACTGCTCACAATGACTTGGGTTCTGTGTATCGTGAATTAGGTGATCTTCAGCTGGCCAAGGAACAATTTGAATGTGCTCTAGAGATTCTTCTGAAGCTGGAGCCTGGTCATGTTGATGTTGCAATTACCCACAGTAACTTGGGTTTTGTTTATCGTAAGCTGGGTGACTTGCAACAGGCCAAGGGACATTTTAAAAGTGCTTTTATTATTGTTCTTTCAATAGAAAAGCAAGGTTTTAAGGTGTGATGATAACACTTACATATATTTCATTAGACATTTTAGAGTGTAGTATGGCCGTATATTTGTATATTTTTACCGAGTCTCACAAACCCTAATGGGGGTGCCTTCTCTGAAATTTTCCGGCTTCCAGGCTGTCTAGGTTGATGCTTTATTTTTTGTGGACTTACACGATGTATTATTTTGGACTGTTTCCAGTCTGATCTAGAACTTTATTAAAATGTTTCTTCCTAAAGTGAATAGGAATGCACCTTTCAAATTTAAGTCACGTGACTCAGAAATGTTTGTTAACGGTTACAATGTTAGGATAAAATGAGAAACGAAAGATTCAGGAGCTCCCAACGAGAAAATTTTACCGTAATTAACCTTTTTGTGCGATTTAAAGGCTTATTTTTAGGTGCAAGAAAAATGTATCTGTTCGAATATGTAAGCTAAACTTTCAAACTTCAGAAAATTTTATGGAATGAAATATTATTACCCAAATTTACAAGCCGCTTTTGCCTTTTCAAAAATCGTAGCTGGCCTTTCTTCGTACTCAAAACGACCATTTTATCTCTCCGAAAACAACAAGCATTACTTTCCCCACATCACGAAAGTTAAAGAAAACTCGAGCCAGTTTTTCATCACATTTTAATCCGAAAATCGTATGCGATTGTAGGTTTTCCGAGCAGTTATGCACCAAAACGGACAAAACGGTCTGTTGGGTGCCCCTGAAAATTGTCTTCTGTTGATCATTTCTTTATGTAATCCTGTAATCTATTAGGACGTCTTCTGAATAGCCTTTTAATAATTTTCAAGTTAAAAAGGAATCGCTTATTTAGAAAAAACAATGTCAAGTGATTCTATAAATATTTGAATTTAAATAACAAAGACATCTCTTGTTTTTAGAAAGTAGTTTTATCTTAATAAACTAATGAAAAAAAGATCAGAATAATTTTACGATTTGATTTTTAAAACTATAGTTGTTTCAATTTTTTGTGGGGGACTTCTTGTGTCTTAATTGAAACTTGTCATATTGTGTCTGTTAGCGGGAAGCCGCGATAACAAACCAAGTAGGAAGGATCATTTTTCAACTTGAATACCGTAAAATTCCGGTTATAAGCCCCCCGCTTATAAGCCCTCCCGGTTATAGGCCCATCAACCTGGAAACAAAATAATACATCCAATTATAAGCCCCCACGGATATAAGCTCTCCTTTACCAGATGACAGTACTGAATAGGGCTAAATGTTGTTTTATTGTGTGTCTTTAACTTTAAACGTATTTCGATCAACACTCCCGTGGCTCTTTACGAAACGTTTTTTTTATTCCCTTATAAGCCCACCAAAAACCCCTTACGAAGTTGTATAAGCCCAGGGCTTAAAACCGGAATTCTACGGTATGTTGCTGTTCGATTGCCTTCTAAAAGTTGTGTTTACTAAGCTGGCTGAAGAATACTTAGGGAACCACATTAATTTTGCTGATTTGCAAACCATAATTTACTTTGGTCATCGAAACAAATATTGGTAGTGAGCACTGATTTTGATTACAAAGCAAACAGACAAAAAATTAACAGGCATATACTCTCTCTCAAACAGAAAAAAAAACTGAACCTGCTGAACAAAAAGGGTTTTTTTGTGACATATTTTAATATCAATTTAACGTATCAAGTTTCACTAGAGGACAACTTGATTTATTACAAGCAAAAGACGTAAGCTCACTATTTTTTTTATCCTCTGCAGCATTTGGTAGCAGTCACCAAATTTTATCAGGTCAAATTTCTTTTATAAATATCATCTCAACTCAACAGTACCCTTTTCCGCATAAAAATAACTACGTGACTGGTTTCAATAACCCATCCTCATAAAAATAGATCCTTTTGTTAAAATGCAATGTCCTTGACGTTCGTTAGTTCTATCTGTGTGCTTTGGTCATCGGCCTATTTACATGGAAAGCGTGTTGATATTAGTAAGCCAATCAAAACTGAAATAAAAGGTTATCATTTAAGTGACGCACTATGTAGGTTTACTCAGCTTAACCAGAGTTATCTCTCTCTAATACAATAACTCTTACCTTAATAAATCAAACTGTTAAGTTTTACACGTAATGATCGGTACATATGGTGCCATCTTTAATTTTCTGCTATAAGAAGTGGGAGAGTTTGCGAGCTTCAGTTCTTTAGCACGCCCTTGTTAATTCTTTGTTGACAAAGCAGACGATCTCCCAGGGTTGCGCGAAAATTCTTATTTTTCTGCTTGAAAATGGATTTCTTTGTTTCAGTCATAACTGGTGTTTCCATTGCAATTCTCATTTGCAATGTTGTTGGCAACGTTCTCGTCATTATGAAAAACAAGAAATTGCACAATGCCAACACATACCTTCTCGCCAATCTCGCTTCGTCGGATTTGGCGTTCGCCGTTCTTACTTTCGTCGACATTTTCCTACTCTCAAATCAGTCTGTCCAGTCTGCTTATTCGTTCGCTGAATTCATTTTCCACGCTTTGACTTCCATTTTCATTTTAGTTGCTCTGGCGGTTGAGAGGTATTTTGCGATTCTGAAACCCTTTGTGCACTTGACAAGAGCTGTGAAATCTCTAATGTGCAAAGTTCTTCTCGCAATATGGATCCTCGCTGGCGTTTTGAGCGCGCCGGGATATCCTATCGCCGGTCTAAGTAAAGAGTACGCCTGGAAAAACGCCATGATGAATGGAACAACTAAACCGCCCGTCTGGTTTGAAGCTCTTAACATGAGTTACTCTTTTGTGCTGTTTATATTTGGCCCAGGGGGGTAAAAAAAAATACACGAGCCTGAAATTTTACACCCAAAAAAATACCTGGACCAACAAAATTTTCTATCTCAAGAAATACAAGACCTAGCACCTTGATACTGATTTATTCAATCAAACAGACTTTAAGAGCTAAAAAAATACATGACAGATCTCTCGACCCAAAAAAATACCGAGGTTGTAAATTTTCAACCCAAAAAAATACGTCGGACCTCCCCGTCATGTATACTGCAAGTACCCCCCTGGGATATTTGGTCTTGTTTTACCGAGTGCTGTGATGATTTTCTGTTATTCGCAGGTTATTTATCACGTGTGGTTCAACATGGAAGCCAACAGAGCGACAAATCCTGCTCTTTTATAGTCGCGACGCAAATTGACAAAACTTTTTATTATTGTTACTGTAATATTCATGGTTACATGAACTCCTACATTTGGAAGACTTATCGTTACGCAATTTGTGAATGTCAAAGAAGCCTGGAAGTTCGAGTTATTTTCTATCTTACTTGCTATGGCCGGTTCAACAGCCAATCCTGTGATTTACTCATTTCGCTGTCCAAGATTTCGACAGGAAGTTGTCAAGTTGCTACCTATTCGTTGTTGTAAAATAAACAGACGGCCAAAGGTTACCAGGTCCTTTGCTGCAAACAGTTATTCACTGACGGAAACGAAGAGGACACAAGCTACTATTGAACCTTTACTAAGCAGTCTTATTACAGAATCTGGTGCTTTGTGAAGAACAGCGCACGGAACAGTTGAAATAGACAGGGATCAAGCTCATTAAGGCTGGTGAGATAACGGAACGTAGAATGCACAAGCTGCTATTGAACCTGCTTCTATTTCATTTGGTGTCTAAGTTCTACTGGACAATCACTGACTCCACATGTGAATAATTTTACTGAGCAGTCCGTATAATTACAAAATCTGCTGTTTGTAAAGAAAAGCGGCAGAACAGTTAAAACGGACAGGGAAAAAAAACCAGAAAGCTAAGGCTGATTTCACTTGGTATTTTAATTTTAATTTTTTAACATTGCTGCTGAAAAGCCCTTTTCAGGGAGTGCAATAAATATATTTATTATACATTAGAATTACTTCGAAACATGTGATTGGTCGAGGGCATTCAGTCAGTATAAAGTAGCATGTGAACTCGACATGATAACCCAATTTATCACATATATAGCGAGAATTTTAAGCAATAAACCTTGCAAATAGAATTCTATCTTTGCTATATTTCACATGTGAAAAAAGCGATACGTCCAATCAGCTTCGCGTATAGCTTTCTTCACATGTGAAAAATATAACCAATCAGCATTTAGAGTAGTACGACTCAACCAATCACAGCGCGAGAATTCAAATGGTTTCCAACGAGGTTGAGAAAGCGAGCGGCAAGTTTGCTCCCGACGGCAGTTTATGTTTTGAAAACATGGCTACACGTTTTCTTCCTTTACAAAAGTTTGCCTTTTAAGAACTTTATGGAAATGCAAGCCAACAGAAACACGCTAAGCAAAACCTAAAGAATACAGTAGTGATAAAAAATCATTCTTCAAAGGCGAAGTGAAGACAGGCGAAGGCGAAGTGTCGATAAGTGAAAGCGAAGACAAGACTTTCATCGGAACTAACAACACATCCGCGGACTTTCTAAGAATATTCAGGCACTTTTGGGATCGTCTTGGTTAAGTAAACTGCATTTTTAATCTTGATTTACGTGGTAATTATTGTTTAATTAACCGACTCGTTATGTTGCCACAATTTGTTCACAATTCGCCAGTTAAAGACTGTAATTCGCCAGTAGTTTATTCGCTTGTGGCGAAGTTTCCTCGATGCGATACGAAGTTTTCAACGTAAATGTAACGTAGTGTGTTTGTTTAAATAAAGTTTTTGTCTAGGAGAGTTTGTCGCCAGTAATTTTTTTTTTACATGTATATTATTGAAATAGCGAATTCGCTTGTAAAGCTATGTGCATTTGCAGCTTTGTTTTCTTGCGCTGTTAACTGCAGCTGTTGTATGTCAAAAGTTTTAAACTGAAAAAATCGGCTTTAAGTGTTCAATGGTTGAATTCTCGTTATATATATAATAAACAAATTACAGCATAGAAAGTGCGCCGTACGGATTTATATTCACTCGTTGCAAAACTTTGGAAAACTCACTCGTTCGCTACGCTCACTCGTTCGTTTTCCCAAAGTTTTGCAACTCGTGAATATAAATCCGTACGGCGCACTTTCTATGAAATAATCTATATATCTGCAGCAGATATTGGGTTATCATGTCGAGTTCAAATTCCGCCTAGTTTCCAAGTCCCTCGTCCGTGTAGTGCTGTCAAACTTTTGAAATTATGGCTGAGAGATTCGCCTCCGTTTCCGAAGAGGAATTGAAAGTTTTAATCGCGAATAAAGATTCTTAAAGAGAACAACAAAAACAAGTGTAAAAATTCTCAATGATTATTTGAGGGGGAAGAACCTGGAGGAACCGCAAGATGAAACCGCTTTGCCCAATGTTCTGAAGAAGTTTTACGCCGGCGCTAGAAAAAGTGATGGCAAATTGTTTGAAAACGTATAATAAAACAATTCTTGAATTCGGTTTTCGCATGATATCGTGAATTATCAAAACCTCGTGTCTGTGTTATCTGCCGAAGCCTTCGGCTTCGGCAGATAACACAGACCTCGGTTTTGATAATTCACGATATCATGCTCAACCTCATCCAATAATTGCTTAGTATTCTGCATTCTAAGCACAGCACTCAGGGACCCAAAGGGGTTTAAGGCTCCAGGGCTCCGGGCTAAAAAATGCAGGGCTCCAAGACAAAAATGACAGGGTTCCAGGAGTCCTTAAAATTTGCTTTAGGGCTCCAGGCTCCACTTAGCCTGCGTTGCAGACGAACTAAACCTCCGGCTGCAACGCAGGCTAGGCTCCACTGTGGTGTACATTTTTGATATATACATATTAATCAAATCCGCATATAAAAAAGTCAGCCATTTTTTTATTTCAAACCCGAGCTTCTGGTTAACATGTCTTCTTGTGTGTTATTTTTTAAAAAATACAAAGAGGATATAATGGATAGCAACCCTGTCAGTCTGTCAAAAGATATGACTGACGACGACTGCTTCTGGTTTTGCGGGGATCTTTTACCTTTCCACTTCACAGAATCTGACATCGAGAACGCAACTGTAGTATCACAGTGAATCCATGAGTATTATGCGATTGAATGTGTTGATGTAAAAGATGGGAAGATTAGAGTTGAAGAGGCATTAGACGAAGGTGACACTACAACAAGCACAGAAAGAGCAAAGGTATCCTCTCAAACGAAAAGTCCTCACTGTCCTCTGAGTAAATACATTGTGTCTAATAAGCAGACGACAAAGCACAAGTAGTTGGGTTGGCCTATTATACCGTGTTACGTAGATTTGTTTGTGAAAAGAATCAGTTTTGCCCTGTAGAAGGAAGGAAATCATTTATTGCCTTGTAACAGGTGGTTTTCTTTTAGTGGTGGTTACAAAAAACATCATTCAAACTCTGCATGCATTGCATTCCTATAATAATAACCATTCTAGCTCTCTGCACGCATTACTTGCCTATGATTAAAACTAGTATACCTAAATTGTAGAAATGCTGCCAAGGGGAGGATTGCTGTTGTAACTTCAAACTGTACTACTTTTTCTGATTGAAACGGTAATATACCGTCACTTGCATCTAGGCGTGAACACTCGCCGCCGAAACATGATCTAATTGCGTATCAAACATGGCATGTTTCGTCATGAAACATTGGAGTTTAGCAGACCGTAACGGCAACTTTCGCGCTCAAAATACTCACCACAAACACTGAGTACAGGCGAAACTTCACACCAGAAGTGATTCAAGTAAACCTGCAAATGCATATCGACACAGATTAGGATCAATTCATCGGAAGAAGTCTTCACATCCAATCTTTCCGCCATTTCGAAATAGCAGGGGTGGCCAGGGGTGTTTTGTGTCGCTTGTCTGAATTTTAAAATGTCCCACGGTATTTTATCGTATATTTATGTCGCTTGACATTGCTGTCAGCGAAAGTTGCCGTTATGGTCTGCCAAACTTCAACGTTTGATGACGAATCATGCCACGTTTGATACCCAATTAGATCGCATGTTTCGGCGGCACGTGTTTACGCCTAGATGCAAGCGACGGTATTGTAAACGATATGAAGGGAAGTTTCAATATGTATTTTTTATATGTAATCATTTTGTTTTGTTTTTTTACTATGTTATTATTTTATTATTTTTATTATTATTATTACTTAATAAGTTTTTGCAATATTGTAACAAATTTACAGTCATGCAAATAAAGCTTGTTGTTGTTGTTGTTTGCAAGCATGGCAACCCATCAATTTATATTCCTAGAGACTGTGCTCGGTACATGGAAGGGAACATTCAGGGAAATGTACATGTATTGTGATTTCATGATTGTGCCCAGGAGCTTCTTTTTCCGGCTTTAAAATAGGTAGCTTTTATCACTGCCAAAAATAATAGATGAAGCAAAGAGATATAACCAAAGTTAATAGAGGGAAGTGTTTAGGAAGCCCGACAAAGTTCTTTGTTGTATGTTTTTGTTCGCTATTTTGGGGGTTGACCCTGTACAAAACCTGAGAAAATACAATAGGCGGTTACGTGTGTTCATGCAACTAACCAATAGAATCATAGCGATTACGTAATTCATGCATAGTGTATGAGCGCAAAACAAAAGATGTGCAGGGTCGTGGACCTTCCAACATAAATCTTGGCCTCTTTGATTGCTCCTTTGATGTTTGCCGGGCTTCCTAACCATTTTCCTATATTAACTATGATATAACTGACAAAAAAAGGGCTCAAAAGTTCAAACTCTCACAAGAATGGAAAATGATTGATTGTACTACTTTTGACTATATATATTTTTCCGGCTAAGCTGTAAATTTGGAAGCATTATAATTTTGGCGATACAAGGTGTAAATAAACTGAGTAAAAATTTGTGCTCAGCTGAAGGCGAGAAAACACCCTGTTAAAATCACAAGATCCGGGCTTTCATGATCACTTGGTAAACACCGTCCAGACCGTCCAGTCCCCCAGTAAAATAATCTGATCAGACACGATCACAACGCATTATCATTGGAAGAAACAACAACACATATGATTGGTCGAAAGGTGTTAGACCGGTTTGTAATCATGGACCATTCTACAACGCTGCAAGTGAATTGCAAATGTTAGAAAGTGGGTACTCAGTTGTCAAGGAAATCAGTTATATTCTCCACGATGCCGGCGATCCCAGCTCTCTCCCCTCCCCTTTGTAATTGTTGCCCTACCTTCTGACGATGTCATGTAGTTGAAAAGGGCCACTATATTTTATTTTGTATTCCTCTGGCGGGCGGGAGTATTAGTTTAACGCGTATCAAATTTCACTGAGACAAATTTTAGCGAGTACTAGCCTGCGTAGCAGGCGTCTGCCACGCAGGCTAGCGAGTACTTAATTTAGCGATTTTAGCGAGTTAGGCTAAAATTAGTAGCCGCTAACAATAGTAACCTTAAGGTATTTTATTAATTTTACTTGCGTCCCGGGGGGGGGGGGTACTCCATATAATGGCCTATACGGGGAGGCTCCGCCCGAAAGGGGTACCTTTTTCAGGCTTCAGGTATATAAAAGGGTAGGGATTTCACAAGTTTTGGTATACGAAAGGGTATGAAAATCCGTCATTTAGGTTTTTAAAAGGGCCTTTAGTTAAAATATTTCGAACAGACGCACTTTATGGCTGTATTATTTTAATTTATTTAGCGCTGCATAAAAATGACAAGAAGAGCGGAGCCTCCCCGTATAAAACTTTTTTGAGTGCCCCCCCCCCCCGGGACTTGCGTAAATTGAACCACCAAAATTCATATGTTAATTCACGGCAAGACTTGGCCGCTAATTGTAAGGTAGAACTTGAAGTCAACGAAAAGTTAATTGATATAACACGCCATGTGCGCCAATAAATAGAACTTCTGGCCTCGGGTTGACTTCCGTGACATTTGTTCTTATTTAGAATGTGCGGTAATAACGTTTGAATCAACATGGAATTAAAAGTCAAAAAGTGATACAAAACCGCTCACCTGCATATTTGGATAAATTATTACCGGGTGAGGCTTCTTTTGACTCACTGGGGGCACTTACATGTAAATCAGTCACGGAAAGCGTATTTAGAAGCACGTGTGTTACATATATAATGCGTGACACGCCAATCACGGTTTTGCGGCAACTCCCATTGTCCCGCGATCAATTTCCGCGATCATATTGCAGACACGACAAAGCGTCTATCGCCAGAACTGCCAGCGTCTAAGAATTTTACCTGTGGGGAGCGAAATTTGTGCTGTTACTAGTGACGATTAGTGACAAAGCCGTCCCAGTGACTGGAGAAAATCTTTCCAAATTAATGGTTATCATCTAGAGAACCGTTTACATAAGAGTTTTTGCTAAAAAGTTTAGGACCCTTTTTATGCTGTTTAGTATTTCATTGGGCTTCCGGCTTGGTTCAAAATCTGTTTATTTTTTTGAGGAACCATACTCTCAATTCAAAAGAATCAACTGTTGTCTACTAGCTGTGCAAGGGGAAGTACATCTCCGCCGAACGTTCCCGTCGTGTCTTGGAGTTAATTCAGAAGAAACCTTTCAAGTTGACACACGAAGAAGGGCAACATTTGAACGATGCAGAAATAACTCATGGAGATAGTTTCTTGACTGCCGTTGCCGTTGACGACGAAGCAGTTGCAGTTGGAGTTTGAACTTTACAGATGGAAGAAACTTTTCATGCGTCCTCCTTACAGGAAACTGTGCCCGCATGTAAGTAATAATAAGAGAGAGTCTATTAATTTAGCTTACACTTTGGCGGTTTTTTCGTATTTACCTGGCGGTTAACGCTCAAAAAATTATGAAGGTTTCGGTCTTTAGGAGAATACAAAAGCAAGTGGCGGTCTAGGAAGAACAAAATATGGCGGATTGCAGACTGTACGATCCCCTATTAAATTCCCATATAATAGAACCTCATAAAAGAAGCGGTTAGGGGGGGGGGGGGGAGGACCTATTTGACAGCGATGGTGAGGCCTTCCAGCTGGGAGCAAGGGGTGTTTTGTGTCGCTTGTCTGAATTTTAAAATGTCCCACGGTATTTTATCGTAAGCTTACATTTATGTCGCTTGACATTGCCGTTGGGATTTAGGAGAGTTATTTGTTGTTATTTCATTCTATGTGCTAGCTGTGGCTACGTACCTTTAAGGCCATGCTCCGTAAAAACCGAAATCTTAATGTAAGACGTTTCGTCTTACCTCATGATCAGTACCAGAACAATAGCTGAGAATTGAAGGGTGGCCCTATTTGGCGGAATGATGGAATGACGGAACGGCACGGCGGAATATTCTAAAACGCAGAATGACGGAATATTCTAAAATGCGGAATTGTGAAACATAAAAAAATAGGCAACAACGTAACAGCAACAAAATCAAACAAACAAAAGGATAATTATAACTCACAGCTAACTTTCTCAGATGGCAATTTAAGGCTAAGAATGTCACTAAGAATGATTTAGGTACTTTAACTTGTGGATATTCGTTTCCATGACAGAAAAACCAACTTGTTTACAGTGGCTGCCTGCTAGCCATAGAAAACCAGTAAACAGTAAATATATCCCAAAAACTAAGGCATCCTCGGAGACCCAGGGGCAGTTAGTGGGGGCGGGGGAAAATCTATACGGTTGAAAACCGTATAGACTTTCCCCACCCCCACTAACTGCCTCTGGGACTCCGAGGATGAAACGAAGAGTTCTCTATACATGTATATCTTCTCTCTCCTTCGACGCCGTCAATCTCGAGCCGGGATTTTGAGGTAGGATACTGGAGTGATTGTGTGAGGATTTTGTTAATTTACAAAGTTCTCGCCCCACTCAAGACAATGAAATGTATAAAGCCAAAGTACGTTAACGAAGCCGTTAGAAAGAAAACGAAAAGGCCTGAAATTTACTTAGTTCGTACTGAGAAATTAAAAAAGTACTAACCCTGCCTAACAGGCGGTGGCCTAATGGTTAGCGCGCTCGACTCCGAGTCGAACGGCCCAGGTTCGAGGCCTGGCCGGGGCGCTGCGTTGTGTTCTTGGGCAAGACACTTTACTCTCACAGTGCCTCTCTCCACCCAGGTGTATAAATGGGTACCGGCGAATTTACTGCTGGGGGGTAACCCTGCGATGGACTAGCATCCCATCCAGGGGGGAGTAGCAATACTCCTAGTCGCTTAATGCTACCGAAACCGGGATAAGCTCCGGCTGTATGAGCCTCATGGCTCGGACACAGACTTTACCTTACCTTTACCGCCTAACAGGGCTTAATTTTGGTGATCAAATGAGAACCCGCCTCAAAGATCGGCTCAAGATCGACGTCTTCAAACGATTTTAAAAAGAAGATAATTATATAAAAACCCTTCGTTTATGGGATAAATTTACTGTTTGCTGGTTTTCTACGGCTAGCAGCTGCTGTAAATAAGTTCGTTTTTCTGTTACGGCAATGAATATCCACAAGTTAAAATACCTGAATCAGGCTTAGGGACGGACCATTAGAAAAGTGATAGGCAGGGTGGGGGATTTTCGGCTTGGACGAATTTTTTTACGCCGATTGCTTGTGAAGGAATTTTTTTGTGTGTGTTACTGCGCCCCCCACGAAGTTTTTTTTCACAAATATTTTTTTTAGCGCGGATGCCAAGTATCGTTACTTTATACCATACTTTTGACAAATGTTGCTTTGTTGATTATAATTTGCTAAATAGTTTAAATATTTAAAAAAAACTCTTGTAATTCATTGACTTAATCCTTTAGGGACTGGTCAATAAGTACTCGGGGGGTTGGGTCGGAGCAATTGGGAAAGTGCAGGCGGCTTGAGAGGGCCCACCAAAAGCTTGCTATGATCACAAGCCATCTAGCGGCATCGAGGGCCATGCTCCCCAGGAAATTGTTATATTTGGGCCATCTGAAATCACTAGCAATACATCTTAAATTGCTCACATCAAGAATTTTATCAATTTATACTTATGAATACCCCTGGGTATTTTCTTGTAACCAAAACAGTTTATATAAGTCACTAAGATGACCCACTTCCTATGCGCAGACCAAAACTACATGGCCCACCTTCTTTAAATTTCCTACTCTGGCACCCCCCCCCCCCAGTACACACTTATTAAACAGTCCCTTAAAGACCATCTTTTGAAAAAATATTTAGAATGGCTAAAGTCAAATGGCATGTACTGTCATGATATGTTATACCATGCTATACTGATTGTTTTCTTCACCCTTTAATGTACTTGTCAACAGCAATATATATCGAATGTCCTACAAAAGTTGGTGTCAAAGTTTTTATACAATAAACAAAAGGCACGTATTTTCAAAAACCATCGGTATGGGAAGAGAAGTTTGCTTGTAGGGGGGCCGGGGGCAGCCTGAATGTTATTTGCTTTAATGAAACTAGAAGTTGAGTGCTGGAGACGCTTGCGTCTGTAGGGGGTTCCGGGGGCATGCTCCCCCAGAAAAGTTTGAAATTTCTAGGCTCAGAAATGCTATTTTCAGCATACTCCCTGATATATTTCGTTAAAAAGTCGATGTCATCAAGTGACAGGTGTTTTTAATTTAGTGCTTATTAGGAACTTTCCTTCTACTGGAATTTTTTTCTTTGCCTTCCCCTTTGCACAATTTTTTTTCCTCGGCATTTTCCCTTGCATGATCTCGAATTGTTTTTTTTTTTCTAACCCCCCCCCCCCCCACCACTTTTTTAATGGTTCATCCCTTAGCCACATTCTTAGCCTTTAATCGCCATCTGAGAAAGTTAGCAGTTATAATACTTTTGTTTTTTTGTTTGTTTTTGTTGCTGTTAATTGTTGCTTCCTTTTTAATGTTTCACAATTCTGCATTTTAGAATATTGCATCATATTCCGCATTTTAGCTAGATATTCCGTCATTCCGCATTTTAAGATATTCCGCCATGCCGTTTCCGTCATTTTTTCATTCAGCCGAATAGGATAGCCTAAGGGTCACCTGCTAAGAAGCGACGTCAGCTATTGTTCTGGTTCTTGGTAAGAAGAAACATCTTAATTAATTAGGGTCATTGCCCCGTAATGTACGTATTGCGCATCCTTACTGCGCAGAATTTTATGTGTAATTAGCGCGCGCACATAAACAAAATGACGGCTTTTTTGTCTCTGTAACGGCTCTCATTTGCACGGCCAGAAAATCGGCCTAAATTTTTTTCCCACTTAATTAATGACAAATTAAACATGTGCTCTATAGACGTATCACTTTCATTTTGTAAAATAAAAATCCTTAAAGCCTTAAAGTGTATATGACATGAAAAATATTTCCTGCTTATTTGAAAGGCCTTTCAAAATTCAGTAGAATAGCATTTTTCTTTTTGAAATATCTTTTTTGGTTTCAGAGATATTGATGTTTTTGTATTTGACTCTAAAAATGGTGGCGCCAAGATTCAAGAACACTGCTTCAATATTTTTAGAGATATTTTTTATTCAGTATTTTACCATTTTTTAGAGTCAAATCTTATGACGTCATCACTGATCTAATTTGCATAATACAAAAACGTCAATATCTCTGAAACAAAAATATATATATTTCGAAGAGAAAAACGCCATTCTTCAGTGTATTTCGAAAGGCCTTTCAAATAAGCAGAAAATATTTTTCATGTCATATACACTTTAAACCAAGAAAAAGTAGGCAGATATACCTTTATTCTCTAATTTTCTTATATTCTTATTTTGGGGGGAACACTAAGAGTGCAACATGTCAACAAGACGGGCAGTTATAATGGTGTTTGTTTCTGGTTTTTCTCTAGTTCCTTTGCTCTGCATGACCCCAGTGTGGGCGGGAAAATGCATTTTAGTGATCTATCCTCATTTATGAGAATCATAACCTCTGTTTTAATTATCAGATAGACCAAAATAAGACAACCAAACATTAATTATTTGTCTTTATGCATAGTCAAGCATAGTGCTGCAACATCAAGAAGTGGGAGTTTACCTGTACAATACATGACAATGTTACATATTTTACCAATCAGAGGGAGTGCGGGTACTATCTCAGTTAGCTATAGTTTGTGATATATTTTATGGACACATTGCATTTTTTTCCTGAGCATTATTTTAAGCTTTGATAATGTCCAAGGTTGCAGGGAAATAATCATGGTATATCCTGAACAATAAATACAGATCTACATATAAGAATGAAATAGATTATTTGCATTTGCATGGCTTTTTATGAACGAAGTCTAGTAGATCTTTGAAGACGCTTAGGGACACTCCTAAAATATACTACAGAAACTACTGACTAAATTATTATAAGTGTGCATGCAGCTAATGTACGCATCAATAAAAGGTATTAGATAGTATAAGGAAATCAATTTATTTGTGTGCATGTTCTTGTGGATATATAAATGAATGAGGAGCCTGAGGCTGTAAAATGAAAAGTGGGAGTTGGGAAAAGTTCAACTGGGAGAATGGGATTTGGTTCACTGGGACTGGGAATGACAAAGAAATTTAGCAGCGGGGAAGTTATCAGAGGTTTTAAAAATAGTTAACGGTAAACTTGACTGAAATACATTACATAAAAAGACTATATATATTAGTGTAGTTTTGAAGTTGTTAGCCTTAATGGAAGGTACATTTGACTTTCAGGGGTAGCTCAGTAATTGTCAGAATTATACCAAGGGCAAGTGCTCTTAAGTACTGTGAGCCTTAACTATTATAATGTCATTTCTCCTTGTAGTAAAACAAGGCACACCAACAGACGATGAACTAGAAGAGTTGGGTGAAAAAATTGAAGGAAATTGGAAAAAGCTTGGGCGTCGGCTACACATCAATAATCCAAAGCTTCAAGAAATACATGAAGATCATGAACAACTCTCTGAAAGGGGATATCACATGTTAAAGCACTGGAAACAACAAAAAGGTTCTGCTGCTACATACCAGGTCTTGCGTGATGCTTTACAACATAAACTTGTGCAGCGACAAGACTTGGCAGAGCAGTTTTGTTACATTCATGGTAATTATTTTCTATGGGGAAGGAAACTTCCATATGAAAGGGACTGGCATGGGATGCTCATTGTCTTGCTTAAGGTTTAAATTAAGTTTTTAAGAATTCTAATATACTTAGAGTGTTCAGGACAGAATGGCAATGTTTTTATGTTTTTAGCCATTAAGGTTTTGTTTAGGGTTGCACATAAAGAAATAAAAAACATTGTCATACTGTGTTGGAGGTCTAGACCGATCAAGCATGAAAACTGGTATCTTTATTTTAAAGTGCCCCTATGATCAAATTTTTGATTTCCATTTTTTTACATTTTTGTGTACAATGAGACTTTCTTACTCATCCTGCCAATTATTTTAACGTTTATTAAACAACCTTGTTCCAAGGCTTGGTTGCAAATAGGGAGAAAATGATGTCAAAGGCTCCAAAATACCTCACAGGTTGAAATTATAGTAATAATATGTATTGAAAATCACGCGAAAAGTAACAAAAACTTTAATGGACTTGTTTTTCGTGCAATTTTCTATACTGATTGTTATTATAATTTCAACCTGTGAGGTATTTTTGAGTCTTTGACGTCATTTCCTCCCTATTGGCAACCAAGCTTTGGAACAAGGTCGATTAATGGCGGCCATAAATTCTCTGGAATAAATGTTATAATAAAACGACTTCTGATGTTCGTAATAGATTGAAATTTGGCAAGGTGAGTAAGGCAATGTAAAAAAAAAACACGGCAATGTAAAAAAAAAAAAAAAAGCTGGAGCTTTACCCAGATTGGTCTATGTTAGGGGTTCTATTCAAAGTTTCTGGTAATTATCCCGGCATCCCTTTCATATGGAAGTCCCCCTGGATAGTTTCTACAATGTTACTGGAGAGGGACAGGGGGGCAGGAGACCAGGAGAAAAGCGGCAGGAAGTGGGAGAAGGGAGGGCGGGAAGCGGGATTCCTATCAGAAGGTGGAGGGAACTAGGAGAAAACGAGTAAAATTTCACAACATTTTGCTATATTTTGCAATAGATATGGGGCAAAAAGGACGGAACCACTAGCTATAGGGAAAGGGGTGAGGTTCAGACCCCCCTGTTATGGTTAGGGCACTCAGGACTCCACATTGTGCAGTCTGGGTTCAAGCACTGGCAAATGAGGCCCTGTCAAGAGGGGAACCCATGTTGCTTGTCTTTATAATTTAAAAATACCCCGTGTCGCCTTTTTATCGCACTTCCCGTCGTCGGTAGTTGAATTGAGGGAAAACTGCTTGTCCTTGTCAGAATTTAATTTTTTTCAAAAGGATTGTTATTTGTCACGATTTTATTTTATGTGCTGTCGCCACTTTTTTGGCCGTGTTGCTTGTCGGAATTTACCCTGGCAGGGCCTTGCAAATGAGAACTGAAAGGTTGCTAAAGAATTTTTACCTTCTTTAACGTCACGTACATGTATTATATGCCCTGTGTAATATACCTTATTATAGGAATATAACGAAGCATTTTAACAACGCGAACAAAATGTACGCGTAATAAAATTAACGCGAATCGTCGAAAATTAACCTTTACATGCATTTAATTAACGCGAATTCTTGTGTGGTATGTGCTTACATGCAGTTAATTAAAGCGAATTTGATGCGTAGTAATTTTTACAGTGACCTGCGCTATTCAAAAGACAAAACAACAACGCCCAACAACGGAACTCGATCTTTAATTCTGATAAACCATACACAACAAAGATGTTTAAACAGGCCAAATAGTGACTAATATTCAATGCATGGGTCCAGGGATGGAATACATCCCGTCCTGGCGCTTTCCACTGCCTCTGTTATTCCTGCAGCTTACTCGGAGAAGAAGATGATCTTGTAAATATATATAACTTTGTCGGAAAATTAAGGTGTCTTAAAATAACAATGCTGTAAAATAGTGTGATTTTAATTAACAATGACATAAATTAAGGTACATAAAATTAACGCGAATTTTTGAAATTCGCGTTAATTACATGTATCGTTAATTTCCTATAATAAGGTAGGTATTCTCTAGAAATGTAATTTAATTTCATAACAAACTTCAAAGCTCTAAAAGTAGTAGGTGTTGAGTGTTACTATCTAGAAATAAACATTAACATCCGAAAAAATCGTAACGATCACAGTGAGCTCATAAAAAAAACATATCATATGCACATTTTCCAACAAACAGCAATCAAGTTTAAAAAAAAAAACACAACAAGATTAGAAATAGTCGTTAGCAGTAACCTAGTAACAGTAGTAACCTTCGAACATCAGAACTAATCCATGGTTTTAACCTCAAGGTAGAACTTGACCGACCCCTTTTAAACAACCAAACCAATTAGAACCCAGTTAAGCAAACAAAACATTTTAATTTTTACCATCAGAATGAATGACTCACATGATTTTTAGCCATTTTTATAAATTTGTTTTCGCCTTCGGTCGTCTGTACGGTGATCGTCTCCTGCCTATCACAAAATGAGAGAAAAGATTAAACAAGTATTTCTATTTTAATCTTGCGGTGAAACGGATTGCATCCCGCTCTAATTCATTTCTTTTAAGTCATCATTGCTTATCTCTGTAGGAAGTATTGCCATCCAGCTGCCTTCTAGTCCAGTTCCAGATGAAAAAGAGACGGGAAAAATCCCTGTTATAGGAACATGTTACAGTGGAGCTTCAAGCAAAAGACAAGACAATTCAAGTACAGCAAGAAGTGGTCTGAAACGGAAAAGATCGAAACCAAATCCTAAACGAGGTGCGTATACAGTTTTATACCATGCCATAGAAAATACAGCCAATCAGAATACAGGAAAGGCGTTGTATATTCGACGGTATTCAACCCAAACTTCCCATCGTGCGCTGCGATCTTATTCTCGATGAAATTTAGTGAGCGTATTTTCTGTGGCATGGTATAAAATAGTTACACAACACTTTCTCGTGGTATACTATGGAATATCCCACTTGTCACTTGTATTTTCTCGGTATACACACGAGCCTTTAGGCGAGTATACGAAGAAAATACAAGTGACTCGTGGGATATTCCATAGTATACCACTGAAAGCGTTGCATAACTAGTATAAATAACAGCTGAGGATTTTTATGTTGAAGTTTTTGTTTAAATTATACTAAATAAAATTCCAGTTTATAACTATGTTGTTACTGATTTAACAATTGCTCCTTGTTTTCTTATTTACTCGGTTTTTAAGCTGTCTCTGTATATATATGTAGTGTACTCGTTTATGTTGTAAAAACTTATGTTCATATTTTACTTCTGCCGGCTCACCTTTGGACCCTTTTTTTTGGCATGCCTCCCTTCCTTATAAATCTCGCCAAACGCACCCCCCCCCCCCCACCCCACCCCATAAAAAATGAACGGTCCCCTATCTTACAAGGAAACAACGACCTTATAAGTTTCTTTTGCTGTTTTAGGTAATTTGTCTTTTAAGATCAGCTGTGCTAGTGCTTTTAGCAGAAACTCAAAAGAACAAGATTTTCAAGCAAGAGAAAAGGTGAACAGGTATATGCGAAAGAAGATTGAGGCGGCAATGGGAAAATTTGATCTCTCTTCATTTGAAGGACTACATGACCTTCACGTGTACTTAGTGGGACATCTTCACCTAATGGATGTTAGCTATCATCTTAGTAGCATCAAAATAACTGTCAAATGTGGTACCCTGGAGATTCTTGAACGGCTGTGGGATGATTATCGCTCTGGTCACCTAAATAAAGTAGCCGAGGAGTGCCTCGTTACAGAGAAGGTTAAGGACGAGCTTGATATGGAGACCATAACGCTAACAACAACTATATTGGAGGAGGAATACTTGGCATGCAAATTGTCTTTAACGGAAATTTTAGGTACATACTCCCCGGCGTTCCTCAGAGTCCTTATGTTTATGCAGTGGACTTTGTTTCAATATGCTGCCCTTTTGTTGTCCTGAAATCTATTAAATCCCGCCTTTCGTCTACAGGAAGCGCAGAGAGGGCAGAGAAATGAACCCATGAGTTCAGTAAGCACATGCCCTACAAACAACAAACAGCTGCAAGTTGTAAAGTGTTGTTGCGATTATTACCTCGCGTATTGCAAGTTGTGGCAACGTGTTGCACAAAGTTGAACTCATTTCTACTTCATGCAACATGTTGCCGCAAATTGCAATACGCGAGATAATACGCGCAACAACTCTTTACAACTTGTAATGAATAATGTTGCGAGAAAAGTTGAAACAAAAAGAACGCCTGTATATTACTGGGCATTTAAGATCATCTGTGGCACATTTCATTCTCGACTGACTCGTTCCCATATGCTGCTCTCTTATTGAGTGGAAGAGAGGAATGGAAGGCGAAAGGAGCTAAAGGAAGTCTCTTCTATTCTTTCTCGTTCCCATGATTCCTCGTACTTCGCGCTCGTCACTATTCTCTCGCGCTTCAATATCGTGGTCGATGTCCGTTGCGAAGCGCCTAAGTAAGAGACTGTTATTACGTTGCTATTACTCCACCGAGCTCCAATTTAAACCAATCATTTTCCTTTTTTCAGATGAGGCAAGTGCTGATGATCGACAGGTTGAGCGAAGAGGAGACCTGGAATCGAGGGAACATGCGTTTGAGGAACTCAAAGAGCCGGCAGGTAAGAGACACTTGTTTAAATTGGTACCAAGGAAAAGAATTTTGTAAAATAAGCACTTCAAAAGGCTGCTATGTCAGCATAATATCTGTGCCTTAGGACCTGATCTCTTAGACTAAAGCAATGTCATCCAATTATTTATAGCTGTAAACAGAGACAAGTTTTCAGGTCTTTATAGATTGTGCTAGTAAATTGAGTCAAAGTTGCACTGGAAATTGATCGAAAGTTGCTGAAAAGTTGCCACAAATAGAAACATTGCTCCAGAATTATAAATGTTCAGGGGCACACAACAGACCGTTTCGGTGAATATGTGTTCAGAAGACCCGGCTTTTAATCGCCTACGATTTTCGGATTATAGTGTGATAAAAAATTGGAGATTTTTACAGCTCAAACCTTGTGACATAGGGGAAAGCCATGCCTGCTGTTTTCAGAGAGAGAAAAATGTCGTTTTGGGCACGCAAAAAGGCCAGCTACGATTTTCGAGAAGGCAACAGCCGCTCGTATATTTGGGTAATATTACTTCGTTTCCTAAAACTTTCTGAAGTTTTTAAGTTCAGCTTGCGTATCCGCCGGAAAAGATACACTTTTCTTAGCGTTTAGAAATAAGCCTTTCAGCGCACAAAAAGACTGATAAGTGAAATGGTGACTTGGATTAAGTGAAAATAAGTGGAGAAGTGGTCGCAAGTCAAATACTCGGAAAAAAGATTTTCCGAGTTCCCCAACGGGAGTCGAACCCACGACCTTCCAGAATACCAGTTAGAACTCTCTAACCACTGTCCGGGTCGTGAGCTATTAGGTGCTCGTTATGAGCGAAGTCATCATCTCGAGGTAATCATGATTATGAGGACGAAGGTAGGGTGAAAGCGCGCGCGGGAAGACGTTACATAAATCTTGGATTCCGTTCTATTCTGTAGCGAACTGTTCAACGAAAAACCAACCCAGGGTGAATGTCTCTAACCACGTTTCAAACTGCTTTTTGTTTTTAGTGGGGAATGGCATTTGATTTTAGATGATTTTTTTTATTTTTTGTGCGATAATGGCTTGATATAAAGCGATTTTATATATTTGCTAAAACGGTTTTATATACTTGTTAAAACGAAGGCTGTTATATGTCTATTTTTTCTCGGAGCGATTCGCGATTCCAAATGGTATCCTATGGAACCGAAAAAATTTTGGAAGTCGCCTACGTACGTACGTACGCCCGTACGCACGGATTAGGCCTGGGGACGAGGTTGCCCGCGCGTGGCTAAAGAAAAGTAAGGAAATTACAAACAGCAAATAAAGCTCGCAAGGCAAGACAAAATGTACACAAGGGGTAAAATTACACAGCGATACTACACGGCAAAATATCTGAGAGGTTTATTATCCAACTGCTCTATTTTGTTAGTCTTTTTCCGTGTGTGAGTGTTATGTATCGAAGCCTTTACGCCAAACAAACAATATGGCTCGATGGCTCTCGTTCGATCGCTACAAGGTTAAATTCAATTTATTGGTTTCTGGTCGCATTTTTCGTAACCCTAAAACGAGCAATTGACGTTATCTTCTATCGACTGGATGATGTGGACGTTTCAGTTTGATCTAAACGAAGTAATGTTATGAAAACGCGGGAAAATGTGTTGCGCGGTGTTCACTGTGTAGGCTAAATGAAACCGAGAGTATAAAAAAAGCGACAGAGAATCGAGAACTTTCTTACCGTAATATTTCTCGCACGATTTCCTCAAAAGTCACCTATATTCCGTGAAATTGTAGATAACGAAAGAGATGTACGATGAGACCCGGAATAATTGCGAATGATATTCCTTGTGCACGTCCAGTTTGCTAGTTTCTGTTGTTTGCGTATGAATCTTCGGCCGTCAACATCAAGAATACGACAACTTTAGCAATGACTGTGTAAAAACGAAGCTAAACACTGCATGGATCAAGTCCGCTGAAGAAAGATACAGGAACCTGATGCAAGGTAACAACCTGTACTGAATTGCTGAGCCTGATTTTGTGACAGAAAATTTCATGATGTTTATGCAGTTTCGATAGATTCTGTGTCGGTAAAGTTTAGATCTTTCCTTAACTTAAGCAATATACTTTGCCTCTTTAAGTCGCTTTAACTGTAACTTGTAGTACATTTAAGCTTACGCTTACATGCCAGTTCATTTTTTTTTTGTTCCCCTGAGTTGGTTTTATTTGCTATGGATTAACCGATTATCTACTGCCGTAAGTTGATTTTCTTTGGCCGTCAATAAAGTCGAATTCTAATTTTCTATTCTTAGAAAGCAGACAATAAACTCTTAATTAATTTTTAGGCCATGAGTTGTATTAAAGCAAAACGATTAGAGGATCGTAAAATTATTTTCTATTCTTTAGAAAGGAGTGAATAAACTCTTAATTTATTTTTTGGCCATTAGTTGTTCTGCCTCTAGATTATGATGGATTTATATTTGTCTTGCACCTATGGGCCAGCGTATACATAAAAGCTTTGACCGCATATTTATCAAAAAATTAAATAAATTAAAGGGAAGCTCCGCTTTTAGGCTTGCCTACATCTTTATATTGTATTATTATTGTTTTTGTATATGCACCGCAACAGTGGCTTTTCGTTGACGCAAGTACTCTCGTTGAGCCGTGTTCAGATCGTCAAGATTCTGCTAAGTCTCACTCCCAGGTGAAAAATATTATTTTCGCGGCAATAATTCGAAGATTATTTAACAAAAGCCTATAAAAACTACAGATAAGGCCCGGTTCATACGTCGCATTTCTGCCGTGTCGAATTTAATTCAATTTAGTGCGGCAGAAATGCGACTGTTGATTCCTACGTCGCACTTTTCTCGGACTTAATTTGGAGGTTAAATTGTAAGTTAACGCAAGATATGTGTATATTTTTATTACATTCGACATGGCAGAAATGCGACGTTTGAATCGGTGTCGCATTTCTGTTGGATAATGCGACAAGACTAGTCGAACGTGCGGCAGAAATTCGACAGCCGATTCAGACGTTGAACTTCTGCCGAATTTAATTCATTTAATTGAATTCGACACGGCAGAAATGCGACGTATGAACCGGGCCTAATATTAATAGTGATCAGGATAGCTTAGTATAGTGAGCTCACTTAGAGAATAGTTATCGGTATAGATTGATAAAGAAAAAAACACGCATGTCTGCACTCAGGAAGCCTGTCATTCTCGTCAGGGGCACAGTGACAGACCAGTTAGAGAGTTCATGCATGATTATGAGGACGAATGTAGGGTGAAAACGCGCGCGGGAAGACGTTACATTAATCTTGGATTCCGTTCTGTTCTGTAACAAACTGTTCAACGACAAAAAAACCAGGGTGAATCTCTCTAACCACGTTTCAAGATGCGATACCACAGCTGGCCCTACGTGCCTGAGCCGACAGTTATCAATCTTAACTGAAATAAAGCTAATCTTAGAAAAAATATTTCCACTATTTAATAGGAGAAGTCCAGTGCCCGTGACTTGATAAACTTAAAGTTCGTTATCTGCGCTTTAAAAATCTGACGATAAGATTACATATACGGCAAGTTAAATATTCCTAAAAAAACCTTCACAACTATGTTACATGCATTTTTAAAGCCTATTTTTCTAAAAATAAATTTCTTACACAGCAAAAGTAAAAACTTACCAGCGAAAAGATAAGAGCCAGGCGCTGAACAGCCCTTGCGAGCGAGCGCAGTTTTAAATGCCATATATTTATTTAAGGGAGGCGTCGTTATCGGGCCATGATTACCTCGCCAGATTCACCCGCTCCGTTTTGGACAGATGGTAACAAAATGCCTCTTGGTACAGAGCTCCACTGGGGTCCACTGAGTTTTTAATACGCAAGAAACTTACGGTCTCATTCATAGTTTGTAAGATTATGTCAATCCGTACGTTGATCGTAAAAAAATGTAAGCATGCGTTTCCCGTTAGCACAAAAACTTGAAAAATAAGGACAGAAAATGTGTTCTTTCGACCACGTTTTTGAACACAACTTTAATGTTTTGATTTTCCGGAAACGCATGCTTAAGTTTAAAGAAAAATGTATTTTCTTTCGATTTACTGCAAAAAACAGAAGGTATGTTTTTGTGTGGACTTTATTAAAGTCTACACATTGTTGTGATGCAGTTTTTTTCCGATTGGGGGGTCACTTGACGTGAAAACCCGGGTTAGTTCTTTCGGAAGTTTTCGTTAGTGATCGGAGAATCCGAAGTTTCGGTGAGATGGGTAGCCAAGGCAGTGAACCAGATCAGTATCGAGTAAGTCGCACTTTATTCGTGAATCTAGAAGCCTTTTTGACACAGCTTTCGAAGAGCGTGTGGTGGCTGGAAAATATACATCAAGAAACAACTTCAAAGGCAGCGGTGGCGTAGATGAAAAGTGTAATAACAATCGCGACGGCTGAAATCTGCATATCTAATGAACTGAACAACTGCGGTCGTAGGTTACGTTTCTTTTTTCACACTTTTGACTCACTTTCGGCCGTGCTTGTTTTTCTGTGCGGCTGGAGCATGGTTGATTCGCATATTGAAACAAATCAAATGTCTGGTTATTCATTTCTTTCAGCTTTGCCACACACAATGAATGCACAACGAGTTATCAAAACAAGTTCGCTGATCATGTTGTTTTACACGTCTTGGACTCCGGGATATAATTCACCAGCTCCATTTCTCTCAAGCAATATACTGTATATAACATAAGACCGATATCGAATTCAGAACTTGCCAAAAACATTGTCGTGAAAAGGACAAAAATAACATCGAACCGTAGAATATACATATCCAAACCTTGCGACAAAAATAATTAATTGTTGGTTGAAATTACGTCCTTCGCCGCCTCTCAAAACACCGACTCCAAAGTTAATTAAAGGGACTATGTCACGGGGATTTCGCAGTTTTTTGATCTAAACTTTTCTGAAATAAGTAGTAGGCAACTTAATCCATGAAAAATATTGTCTTTGAACATTTAGCGGAAGATGTAACCTTTGTTTGGGGATAGAAATCAAACTTCGGCTATAAATATCGATTTTTTTTTTAAGGCGCCCGGAAACAACATGAAAACGTTGGCTAACGAGTTTAAATTGCAATCCATTTCCATCCGAGTCATCCGCAGCCAAACGCGCTTTTAAACAGTTTAAGTTCTCTAAAAAAATAGCAATTGTTAATTAAAATGGACCCTTTTTTTAGGTTTCCAACAACACAAATATGAATTTGGGCTGTTCAAAAATATGTTAAAATCCGTGACATAGTCCCTTTAACAGTGAATTTGAAGTGAATATTTCGTCGCAAGCTACTAAGAAATTATATGTGAAAGCTTATTGAAACGTTCTTATTCCAGAAAGGTTAAAAAACAACGCATTGAAAGAAAATAAGTTAATCGATGAGTTGTTTACACAAGCCTTAGACAAAATGTCTGGCGATGTGAGACAGTTCACGTGCTCCACGCAACATTTCTTTTTTAATGAAAATAGTATCCTATCTTGCTAGCGTTAGGGGGAGGCCTTTGGGTTTAATAAGTACTTTTCTTGTAGGATTCTAGGTTTTTATTTGCATGAAAAAAAAAATGGCATTTGTCGTAAACGACGTGACAGGGGGTGAGTGAGTGAGTGGCCGATTGGTCCGTGGCGTTATCAGTGATCATGAAGAACCATGTATACACATTCAACAACGAGATCAAGAAACAAACGAAAGGCGGACCAATCGGCCTGAAATTGACAGGAGTCTTGGCACAAATATTCATGATCTGGTGGGACAGAGAATTTGCATGCAGGCTTAAGGACGTTGGAATTGTACAGAAGATGAACCTGAGATATGTAGTCATTATGTAGATGACATCAATGTTGCTGCAAAAGCAACTGTACCAGGACTGAGATACGTGGAGGGAAAAATTGTCATGGACACCACAAAAGTGGAAGAAGACGAGAAACGAGCTTCAGACGAAAGGACTATGGAACTGATAAGGCAAGTTGGAGATGATATCCATCCATCGATAAAGCTTGATGCGACTACCCATCGAAGCATCCAGACAAGAAGTTGCCAATCTTAGACTTGAAGGTCTGGGTCGAGCACAGAGAGAAGGAGGTTCAAGGATCAAACCAGATGGTGTCTGTGATGATATATGAATTCTACACAAAGGAAATAGCGTCTTAAGCATTGGTTAACGCAAGATTCGCCATGTCTGCGAGCGTGAAGAGAACAGTGCTGTCTCAAGCAGTGCTACGTGTGCTATTGAATTGCAGTCCGCTTCTGCCCTGGGCGAATGTAGTGGAGAAAGTAGAGGAGATGGTTCTTCGAATGCAGTATTCGGGATACAACCAGAAGTTCAGGTACGAAGTAGGTGACTCTGCTATCAAGGCTTACAGAGCAAGGCAGGAGGCCGAACTGAAAGGAGAGAGACCAATACATCGACCAAAAGAAAGGAGGAGAAACGAGAGAGAAACAGAGAAATCTAAAAAGAGAGAGGACTGGTACAAGAAAGGTGGAAACGAAGCGGTTATATTCGTGCCTGCGACACCTGGATCGCAGCTGCAGAAGGAGTAAGGTAAAGTCTGTGTCCGAGCCATGAGGCCCATACAGCCGGGGCTTATCCCGGTTTCCGTAGCATTAAGCGACTAGGAGTATTGCTACTCCACCCTGAATGGGATGCTAGTCCATCGCAGGGTTACCCCCCAGCAGTAAATTCGCCGGTACCCATTTATACACCTGGGTGGAGAGAGGCACTGTGAGAGTAAAGTGTCTTGCCCAAGAACACAACGCAGCGCCCCGGCCAGTCCTCGTACCCGGGCCGTTCGACTCGGAGTCGAGCGCGCTAACCATTAGGCCACCGCGCCTCCCAGCTGCAGAAGGAGTACCAGAGAGAAATCAGAGACCAGGGTTATAGGATAAAGGTGGTAGAAAAGACAGGTACGACACTGAAGGAAGTGCTACAGAAGTCCGACCCGTTCAAACTGCCTGGTTTGCAAACAAGCTGGGAAAGGCCCATGTAATGCACACGGCGTAACCTACGAGATTGAATGTCAGGGATGCAAAGATAAGTACATTGGTGAGACAGCCAGAAATGCCTATACAAGAGGCATAAAGCACAGAGAGGGTTTAGAGAACCAAGACGAGAAATCAGCATTATGGAGACATTGCGTAGAAAAACATGAGAAGGAACGGCAAGAATTCAAAATGTCCGTGACTGGGGTGTATGGTAATGATGCCATGTTAAGACAAATCGCAGAGAGCGTGAAAATCAACCGAGTGGCAAAGGAATCCCTCATCAACACGAAGAAGGAGTGGAATTATGTAAAACTCCCTAGAGTAGTGCTTGACGAAGGAGAATTGTGATGTGGCACTCTGTGTGAGGCCTTACATGAAGTCGGTGGACTGTCCAAGACGCTTGGTGTATCATACACTGAGTACCAAAACATCTAGAATCCAAGATGGCGGAACATGCCTGACGAGGCTGAGATTTCAGCGAAATTTATAGCAGTAAACAAAGATATTTTTAATATTTTAACTCCAAAATCGTGCGTTCAATGCAAAGAATAGCAAAGAGAGAGAATGTCAAGAAATTACCGAAGTTTATTAAACTATACAAGCTTATGAATTTCAAATGTTATAGAAGATAAATTAATAAATAAACAATTTGAAGTTCAAGTCTCAAGTCTGTGCGGTGTACCGTTCGCAAGTTATTTGCTAAAACTTTCCACCCAAATTTATAAAGCGCTGTATGGAGACGCCATATTTAATCTGTGTCCTTCTCACTCACTCACTCACTGCCCATTGTGCCCACTGGCACGTAGGGCAGCAACAAAGGTCCTCCACTGCTGTCTGTCTTTGGCCAGCTGTTGGATGGTGTTCCAGCTTTGGTTTAAGCCCCTCAATTCTGTCTCTACTGTACGTCGCCATGTATTCTTGGGCCTGCCACGCTTGCGCTTTCCTTCGGGTGTCCAGTATAGTGCTGTCTTTGTGATGGATTCATTTTCCTTTCGGATGACATGGCCAATCCACCTCCAGCGCCGTTGCATAATAATAGTACCCATGTCCTCCTGTTTGCACCGCAAAAGTAGATCCTTGTTGGAAATTGTTTGAGGCCAGAAGATGCGAAGTATTTTTCGCAGACTTTTGGTATGGAAGGTTGACAGCTTCTCTAGATCACTTTCTAACATTCGCCAACATTCTGACCCATACAAAAGGGTAGACAGGACACAGCTTTGATAGATCTTGAGCTTGGTATATGTACCAAACTGTGACGACCGCCACACATTGCTCAGCATCCTGAAGGTGTTTCTGGCTTTGTTCAGCCGGCTCTGGATATCTATGCCTGCACCACCATCTTGCCTGACAATGCTGCCCAGATATTTAAACTGCTCGGTCATTGGGAGGTCTTTTCCATTCACCTTGACGGGTTGAGGGTTAGAGTTGTTTAGGGTCATGACCTCAGTTTTGGTGAGGCTGATGTTCAGTCCCACCTGGTGAGCGTATTTGCTTAAAAGGCTGGTCTTCTCTTGCATGTGGCTATGGGTATGAGAAAGCAGAGCTAAATCATCCGCAAAATCTAGATCCTCTAAGGTGGAGAAGAGGGTCCACCTGATGCCCCTGGGATGGTCTTCCGTAGTACGACGCATTACCCAATCGATAACTAAGTTGAATAGCAATGCAGACATCACGCAACCCTGTCTTACGCCTGTCTTCCTGGCCATATTTGTGTCCTTCTGAGGGACACAAATATGGCCGCCGTGATGTCAGAGAAACCATCTGGAACTCAATTTTGTTATAATAGCAACTACTTTTGGCTCATGAGCTAGTATACTTTCACATAAACAGCACTTATATTATACTTGAAATGTTCAATCTGCTGAAAATGGAAAGGAAAGGCCATTTTAACCGTGCGCAGCCGGATCATAATCTGTGTCAGATTTTGTTTTGTCGGTAAATCGTTCCAGATCCACGCGGCCCAGCCGGTTCCTTTGTCACGGTCACGCAAGATTTGATATTTACAAGCGATCACTCGTTTAACATGAACACTCTTAGAGGGAAATGCATAATTTTGTTTTCGAGTGTTTAACCAGAGAGAGGGCTGAATAATCACACAGCGAAACAAAAGATCACTTGGATATATCCAAGCTATTTAAAACTACCACTACGTCGGACCTTCGCGATCGTTCGCCTGTAACTATGTAGCTATTAAATCATTCACCTTTTTTAAAAATATTTGGTAATACTCTTCGCTCTGTTTGTGTGAAATATTTATTTTTGTGTTATTCAAGCATTTGGCTCGGAGCGAGTACAAGTCGTACAGTTTACCCGGAACGTGTTGAATATGCAAGAAACAACTTGTTTTCTGGATATTCCACTTTTTGTTTTGAGTTTACTTTGGGAATCCAAACGAAAATTGCAAGCCCAGCAAGAATGTGTCAAGGCACGGGAAATACGTCATCGCGCCAGGGAAATTACCTGCTGAATCACACAGTCAGGTACATGTATGCTCAATTTATACTTGCAAAACTCGCCGGACGACGCTAAACTGAGAAAATACAATGGGATGGCCTAAGTCTATTCTTTATTTTGGCATGAAATAGACTTCTTTTTAATGCCATTAACGAACTGGTCTGAGTTTATTTTATTCAACATTTGGAACAAAATAAATATTTGAATGCGTAAGCAGGAATTTATCCGGCTGGGCAACAGATGACGTGATGAAGGAAATTCATGTCACGCACACTTCGTGACTCACAAAAACACGACTTTTGTGTTTTTCAAGTGACTGCTTTTCTAAAGATTTTTTACTTTGTGGCGACGTGCCTTTCTAGCCAAAGAACTGAAAGAGGTGGTCAAACATTTACCGCGCACGGTTATAAACTGCTAAAGTTTCTTGTTTCAAACAAAATAGCTTTGTCACGGCACTCAGCTTGATGTCACATTCGGCAGGGAACTCAGATTTTCAAAATGCTCTGTTTTAAAAACGGCGGACACTACCGAGCTGGAAATTTGCAAAAAGATATATTTATAGTTTATCTTACAACTAGTGACAACGAAAATTTAGCAGGCCTAGTGAATTTTGATTTCAGAATTTTATGACGTAACATGAAAACCAAGAATAGCCTGGGAATAATACACCATACCAGAAACCCATATGGGTTTCTGACCATACCATTTAGGGGACACTGCTAAAAACTAAAAACTACACAGGGGATCTTGTCTTTTCTTAATACGGATTTTGATATCATTTAAAAAAACGCCGATGTTCTTAGTCGTCAATGTCTCGTGTTTAGGGACATCATTTAAAGTCACTGTTTATCGACGTAATTAAACGTTGCAAAATGGTATCTCTTTATAGGGGTAACAAAAGTTTTAATTACGCCCAGGTTTTTTTAACGACGAAGGATGGTGTCCCAGGTTTTACCGATTTACATTGCACTATACCCCGAGCTTGGCCGACAATCTCTCCTTTGCAGGTTTTTTTAGTGGTGGTGGTGGTGGGTAGGGTGGGGGGGGGGGGGAGGGGAGGGATGTCACACAGCGCTCCTTCACATTGCGTGACATCCCAAGCGGCAACGGTAACGTGTGTTCCTTGAAGCGTAGTACATAAGACAACTCATAGTACACTTTTTTTCTTCCAACAGTCTTGTAAAAAATAAATCGATCGATAAGTTCTTTGTTTTTGGTCTTGTATCTCGAACTGCTCGTTTCGAAACTAGAAGTTGTTGACTCATGAGTCGATACTCCAAGTGACGGTCAATTAACTTATTTTTGACCGGTGCTACAGCAACTCATTGATTAATTCATAATGTCAACTTTTATTCAAATGAAAGTCCACACATGTTTGCATTGCGAACTCACTTTTATTTTCCTTCCGAGAAAAACACGCATTTTCGTCCGTACCGGAAGTGAAATTTTACGGTGACTGATTGGTTGAAATCATCGTAATTGACATTGCCGCAGTAAGTTGGCTTTCCCCGTGCTCACGTTAGCTTCAAAAATTATTAGTGGAGCTCCACAGCGGCCCGAAGGGCCGCAGAGCGCAGCCCCATACCCATAGAAAATTAACAGAAATATGAAAACCATGTACTTGAGTTTTCATGGTCATCATGGCTAGCGGCATGGCTCGCGGGCGCGTACGACGTACGTACGTCGTGCACTCTAGAAATAGATTAACACAGGAGCCAGATCAACCCTAACCTCTGATACTGGGCATCCAAGTTATAGTCAATTGACAGCTGTCAATACAAGGAGTCCGCTGACCAGCATCACGTGACCATATCGCGGGCTCAGGTGTATTCTTTATCGACATCACGTGTTTTTTTTTTAAGTTGACCGCTGACGGGGAAATGGTTTTTCTATTTGATCTATTAAGGTCAGTGAAGGCCAAAGTAAATTACCCGGGAGCTCCGCTTTTAGGCTTGGCTAAATCTATTTAATATTTTTCGACACGGCAAACTTTACTTCTTGCTTGTATTTGGACAGCTTTAACAACGTTTACTGTCGCTCAGCTAACACGTAGAGGCTATGACAAATGTAAACAGAGTCGGTCGTAAGTATTAAAAAGAGTTTAGTGTGAGTTTCTTTATTTTTGGCTTGTAATTTGCGAATTAGCGAAAACGGCGTTATCATATATGTTTTGAGCAAGAAGGCGGCAGTTCGGTTGAATAAATAGTTAACGTTTGTAAACTGAAATGTTTTTATACAGGTGTTTTATATAGTTAAGTCTTCGCAGTTTTGTACCTTACTGAATTTGTCCTGTGATAAGACTGCTGTACGAATCATTTCAGCAGTTTCTGCAAGCAATTTACGGCAGATAAATAGAGTTCATTCCTATTATAAACTGCGTAAAAAATTATCTTACCTTCGTTTCGCGGATGAAATGAATCGCTGTTTTTTTCTATGAGCTTCGTTTAGTTCTAGTGACATTGCTTTAATTTCTGCCAGTAGCTTTCACAGATTTCTTGAGTGAGCTGAAGGGGAAACTGATGAAAATACGGTAGCGCAGCACATTCGCATGTTTTCTAATGCATCGGCACTACTTTTAAAAATATTTCGGCGGTTTCGGATACTTGCTTCGTGCTTCGTATAAGTTTTGCAACCATTTAGTATGACAAACGTTTTTTTTTTCATTTACCCTGTTTGCTTTTTATACTGCAGAACAAATTTCCGTGATTGGAATATGATTCTAACCGAAAGGGAACTAACCTCGCGTAAAATTTAGCCGCTAAGCTGAATCACGAATGCGAGAAAACCGGAAATAAAATTGCACTTGTGTGGCAACCGCGTAGCTTGGCAACGAGATACTGTAATGGCCCTTAGCTGAGCTAACGCGTCGCGTGCCCTTTTGCTCAGCAGATTTCTCTCGTGTGCGGACATTTTTCGTGAGAATTTTGCCTGGCGAGACCTTGAGGAAAATATCTATCGTGTTTGATATTTTTTGCCTCGAGAGGCAAAATCCTCAACGTGTGCGGGCGACATGAGAAACTTGCTCAGCCAGAAATATCAACTGACCAATAAACTCACGCAGAATGTTCACGTGATTCAACATGGCGGCTTCCAAATCAAACTTGCTAAGCACTTTCCTCACTGTCTGCGGTGAAATGTGCAGTGAGTAAATGGCTGAGCAAACGGACATGTAAGGCGAATAGCTCAGCTAGTTGCTCTAGTGTGCGGCAGGCTTATTAAAACTGCGCGCGCTCGAAATGCGATTTTCAAATAAAGGTACACGCGCGTACAGGCAGCTGACGCGAGCCCACAAAATAAAACGACAATATATGCAAGGTAATAAGATCACAATATTGTCAAAATATTGTTAAAAACTGTGTAGCGCAGTCTGTTGATCACATAATAAAGTTAGACTTTCGTTTATGCGCTAATTTTTGTAAATGAATCCAGACGTTTCGGGACTTCTGGATCTGTCCCTTCATCAGTGGAAAATAGCCGTTAAAGTCAGCGCGCGTCATTTTCTTTGAATGTGGCAACATTGCGTGCGCGCGCGCTAACTGAGTCCATTTAAAGTCAATGTTTATGCCGCGCGGCTGTAGAGTGCGGCATTTGAAGATCAGGCGGCCTTCTGCGCTGCGTCTTTCTCTGATGTTCGTAAGGCCTGATCGCACAACAGACACCATCATGTCATCTGTTGTGTGACCAGGCGAGGAGAAATGTTTTGCTACGGGCAGGTCAGCTTTCCTCTCGACAGATCTTAAATGTTCGCAGAACCTGTCACCGAGCCTACGTCCTGTTTCGCCAATGTACGACATGGTGCGTGCACGACAAGTGATAATATAAACGATGTTACTGGTTGTGCACGAGAACCTCTGTCGTATTGTCAGTGGTCCACCAGGGGTGTTGATCTGGGAGGCTGGATTGGCATGGGCACAGGTCCTGCATCGTGGGCGGTGGCACGGAAAGGTTCCATGGGGTTCATCCCCTGTGTTAGCGCCGGATTGAAGACTGCTGCGAACCAAGGAATCTCTTAAATTGGTGTTCCGGCGGTAAGCACCGAGTACGCGCGAGTTGTCAAAGAGTTCCTTTGTTTCAGGATCTGATTTGAGCAGAGAGAAGTTCTTTGAAAGAATGTTCTTCACGTGGCGGTTGATTGGGTTGTAAGTTAACACCAAGGGGATAACTTGCTCGTTGGATTGCCCGTCGTTAGATGGTCGCAAGGCAGTTTCGCGGGAGATGCTGTTGACGCGTTGGAGGGCTCGCTCTACAACTGCTGGAGGATACTCACGGTGCAGAAAGAAAGATGACATTTCTTTGCTTTTGGTGTTATAGTCATTTTCGTCACTGCATATTCGTTTGAGGCGTAGAAACTGGCTATAAGGGACGGAGTTCTTACACTGGACAGGATGTGCCGAAGTGTACGTGAGATACGAGTGTGATTCGGTTTCCTTGTAGTGAATGTAGTGAATGGTTGTCGCCAGTCCTTGAGGTGTTGGCTTCAGGAAGAGGTCTAGAAAAGGAAGCTGTTTGTCACTGATGGCCCAGGTGAACTGAAGGCTTGGATGGAAGTTGTTAACGAACGTGGCAAAGTCGTCAAGTTCGCTCTTGCTACAAGCAGCTGCCCCTACAATGTCATCAATATAACGCTTGTAGAGGTCAGGCTTCCTCCCAGGATACTGTTGGAAAATCTGTTCTTCGACGTGGCCGACGAACAGACAGGCGTAGTTGGGCCCCAGTCTACTTCCCATTGCCACGCCACCCGTTTGTTGGTAGAAACCTCCATTGAAACTGAAGCTGTTAAGTGTGAGGACCAACTCTGCAAGGCGTACTAAAGTATGCGTAGGTGGTTCCAGCACTGGCCGTTTGTCTAAGAAATGTGTTAATGCTAAAAGGCCATCGTTGTTTGGTATTACTGTGTACAAAGACTTGATGTCCATTGTGAACACAAAACGATTAGCGCTGGTCGTCGGATAGCTAAAAGTCTGTGCGATGTCGAGCATGTGGTTGGTATCCTTGACATAGCTGGGCAAACTGCGAACTAAGGGAGAAGTGATTTGATCGAGGTAAGTTGCCAAGAGCTCAGTGGGGCAGTTGTATGCCGACACAATAGGTCTCCCTGGGTTCCCTGGCTTGTGTATCTTTGGGAGGAGGTAAAACTTGGAAGTGCGAGGGTGATCTACAATGAGATTGGTAGCTGTAGCTGGAAGTTCTCCATTTGCAATGGCATGTTGGACAACTGAAATTACTTTTTTTTGATGTTCCGTTGTCAGGTCGTGATCAACACGTTGGTAAAAATTGTTGTCTGCAAGCTGTCGTTCAGCTTCCTGTATGTAAAGGTCACGATCCCACACTACAACGGCTCCACCCTTGTCGGCGGTTTTGATTACTATGTCGGTCCTACGCTTTAAAGAGAGAAGGGCAGTCAGTTCACCCCGAGACAAATTCATTTTGGAGACGCACTGCTTGAAATTTAGTTGGTTTACCTCTTTGCGACATTTAGTAATGTAATATTCTAATGCAGCAAATCTTCCCGGGGGTGGGGTCCATGTGGATGTTTTTGGCTTCAAAGTTTGGAAAACATCGGCAACCTGGTATGATGTTTGTGTTTCGTCGGCTCTTTAAAGCGAAGGACTACAATCTCATTGTAGATCACCCTCGCACTTCCAAGTTTTACCTCCTCCCAAAGATACACAAGCCAGGTAACCCAGGGAGACCTATTGTGTCGGCATACAACTGCCCCACTGAGCTCTTGGCAACTTACCTCGATCAAATCACTTCTCCCTTAGTTCGCAGTTTGCCCAGCTATGTCAAGGATACCAACCACATGCTCGACATCGCGCAGAATTTTTGCTATCCGACGACCAGCGCTAATCGTTTTGTGTTCACAATGGACATCAAGTCTTTGTACACAGTAATACCAAACAACGATGGCCTTTTAGCATTAACACATTTCTTAGACAAACGGCCAGTGCTGGAACCACCTACGCATACTTTAGTACGCCTTGCAGAGTTGGTCCTCACACTTAACAGCTTCAGTTTCAATGGAGGTTTCTACCAACAAACGGGTGGCGTGGCAATGGGAGGTAGACTGGGGCCCAACTACGCCTGTCTGTTCGTCGGCCACGTCGAAGAACAGATTTTCCAACAGTATCCTGGGAGGAAGCCTGACCTCTACAAGCGTTATATTGATGACATTGTAGGGGCAGCTGCTTGTAGCAAGAGCGAACTTGACGACTTTGTCAAGTTCGTTAACAACTTCCATCCAAGCCTTCAGTTCACCTGGGCCATCAGTGACAAACAGCTTCCTTTTCTAGACCTCTTCCTGAAGCCAACACCTCAAGGACTGGCGACAACCATTCACTACAAGGAAACCGAATCACACTCGTATCTCACGTACACTTCGGCACATCCTGTCCAGTGTAAGAACTCCGTCCCTTATAGCCAGTTTCTACGCCTCAAACGAATATGCAGTGACGAAAATGACTATAACACCAAAAGCAAAGAAATGTCATCTTTCTTTCTGCACCGTGAGTATCCTCCAGCAGTTGTAGAGCGAGCCCTCCAACGCGTCAACAGCATCTCCCGCGAAACTGCCTTGCGACCATCTAACGACGGGCAATCCAACGAGCAAGTTATCCCCTTGGTGTTAACTTACAACCCAATCAACCGCCACGTGAAGAACATTCTTTCAAAGAACTTCTCTCTGCTCAAATCAGATCCTGAGACAAAGGAACTCTTTGAAAACTCGCGCGTACTCGGTGCTTACCGCCGGAACACCAATTTAAGAGATTCCTTGGTTCGCAGCAGTCTTCAATCCGGCGCTAACACAGGGGATGAACCCCATGGAACCTTTCCGTGCCACCGCCCACGATGCAGGACCTGTGCCCATGCCAATCCAGCCTCCCAGATCAACACCCCTGGTGGACCACTGACAATACGACAGAGGTTCTCGTGCACGACCAGTAACATCGTTTATATTATCACTTGTCGTGCATGCACCATGTCGTACATTGGCGAAACAGGACGTAGGCTCGGTGACAGGTTCTGCGAACATTTAAGATCTGTCGAGAGGAAAGCTGACCTGCCCGTAGCAAAACATTTCTCCTCGCCTGGTCACACAACAGATGACATGATGGTGTCTGTTGTGCGATCAGGCCTTACGAACATCAGTGAAAGACGCAGCGCGGAAGGCCGCCTGATCTTCAAATGCCGCACTCTACAGCCGCGCGGCATAAACATTGACTTTGCTTTTATTTAAATGGACTCAGTTAGCGCGCGCGCACGCAATGTTGCCACATTCAAAGAAAATGACGAGCGCTGACTTTAACGGCTATTTTCCACTGATGAAGGGACAGAAGTCCCGAAACGTCTGGATTCATTTACAAAAATTAGCGCATAAACGAAACTCTAACTTTATTATGTAATATATGCAAGGGCTGTTCAGCGCCTGGCTCTAATCTTTTCACTGGTAAGTTTTTACGTTTGCTGTGTAAGGAATTTATTTTAAGAAAAATAGGCTTTAAAAATGCATGTAACTTAGTTGTAAAGGTTTTTTAGGTCTATTTAACTTGCCGTTTATGTAAATCTTATCGTCAGGATTTTAAAGCGCAAATAATTAACAAATACAAACACTGCGTAAAATAATACGAATACTGGCCCGTAGTTAGGTCTTCTACAGTCAGTATACGAAGTCGTGTACGGGTGATATAAGGACGTGACATGATGTATAAGGTACCGTTTAAGGATCAGTATACGATCAGTATACTGAAATGAAGATTATAAATAGCTAGTAGATGAATTCATGCCGGAGTGATCACAGCACAAAAATGCGGTGGTTGATATCCCCCAAATCCTAGTGGACATTAAGTGGTTATTTCTAGAAACAACGAAATTCAGCAAGAAAGACGAAAAAATAAAACACGAACCTTCAGCATGGGATTTAGCTTCCCTCTTCGACTGAACACACGTGGACGAATAACAACACTCTAGTGACACTCTAGTGACAGCGACTTCTAAACCTTTACGGCGAGGGTTAATGACTTCTACAACTAAACACGGCAAACTATGACCACCAGTATTTCTTCCATGATGTCGTAGAGATGATAAAGAAATAAAAAACGCACCCGAGTGCATTGTTGAGTTATATAAGCACGCGTGAATTTTTAAGAACACAAGAGAAGTGCATAGAGAAGCACGAGGCGCAGCCGAGTGCTTCTCGCACTTCTCGAGTGTTCTTAAAAATTCCCAAGTGCTTATATAACTCAACAATGCACGAGGAGAAAGTTTTTTATTTCTTTTATGAAATGTTAAAGAAATTGCGCGCGCTAAAACTCGTGACGTAAGCAGCGTGCATTATAACTCGATAAAGCACGCGCGTGACGTATGCAGCGTGCTTTATGGAGCTATAATGAATTCAAACTGACCAATCACAGCGCGCGCAATTACTCGGACATTTTATAATAGGCTATAGAACATGATGTTATCGATGCATCAGGAACTAGTAGAGCCAAAAGTTGGAACGCCACTCGTTTTCAAGATGTGAAATATCCGCCATGATATCTCACTTCGCTCTTTGTTTTTCCCCTTCAAAATGATACTTAACGTTTCTTCCTTGCCAAAATCTTTGCTCAGGTCGAAACAATGTCTCTGCAACTTGCTGATATCCTCATAATAAAATACCTCGAAAGTGTTGGTTCACAAATACGACAAAATCACACTCGACCGGAACTTCACTTTTCAACTTTGCAGAAACGAGCGCCGCGTTGAATTTTGACCGGATGTGACGTAATATGTTTTTGGATGATTCAGATACGAAAATTTGACGAGTTTTTTGCCCCGCCCCTGTATAAATCTCTATCTACGCACGGCCGTGCGTATATACGATGACGTGCGCATTTGCATCATGGCCAGAAATCGCGGACATCGGATTCGGCGAATTTTGATGCATCGTACATTTAGCGGTCACGAAAGTTGGTAATAGCCGCTGATTCAAAAGCGTGACTTTGGGCTCATAAACATCGACGAAGACACACGAATGAGGCCTACATAGATGAATATTTTGTGAAGTAGGGAAACCACCGGTCAAAAGTATTGCATGATAAAAATAATGAAGCAAAAAATCTTTCAAACGATGGCTTTTGCAGCAAAATTGGAGCAAAGACGGCTGAAATATCGCAGTTCAAAGACAGCGGAATTTGGATTTCAATATGGACTGCCGCCTGGTTTGCTTTTCGACGATTTACGAGATTTTTAAAAGCAAAAAGCAAAGCGAAGAAATCAGCACCGAAGGTGAAAATTGGCCAAATGGTACATCATACGGTACTTATCATCAAACGAGGGCGGCACTTGGGATATTCAGCGAATGTTATCTGCTACGGCGGATCAAAATCTACTTGGGATGCAAATATTGGATTTCAAGCCTCTGAAATATAGAGCGTTGTATGAGCCAAGCTTCGAAAATAAACATCGATAAAAAGCAGGGCCAGTATCATTTGTTGATGAAAAAAAACTAATCAGAATAGCCGAAGGACCTTTCAAGAACTCGAGAAGAGGGCGGCACTTGTTCCCGGTAGGCCAGAACTTGCTCTGTTTTATTTTGTTTTATTTCTCTCATACATTTCCTTTGAGTGTTTGGCGGCCATATTGCCAATTAAACTCGCGCGTGCGTCGTGGCGTTGACCGGAATTTCTGGCCATGTTTAGCTAAGTTGAGTTTAATAGCTGCGAGTTCCCCTCGTTTACTCCGAGTTGGCTTTAACCTCTCGTATCCAATAAGGGCAAATGGAAAATTGTTTTATTTTAAAATTCTTGAACATTTCATTTTCCCGTAAACGAAGTGATAGTGCGAAGAGGCGGGAAAATTTGTGGCGCGGCGTTCACTACTTGAGTTAAATAAACTCGCGAGGAGAGCGAACTAGAGAGTTCTCTTTTGAAAATTTCTTCGAACAATCTTCTCCAAAGTCGTCTATACGTCCTGGAAAATTTTGAAAAAAGTTAAGTTTTACGGGAAGATCCGAAGCAGTATATTTTCTGGAAGTTATACACCTTGTGCAAGTCGAACAAACGGCTGTCACGAAGAAATACGAAATACTTTTTATTAAAGTGTCTGAGGTATTTAGCTTAAAAAAACTAATTGTGGACACTATTTACATTATTATATATCTAAGCTATTTAAAGTTAAAATATTTACACTAAATTCTAAGAAGAAGAAAAAAGAACCGTACTACATAGATAAATAGATAAATAAATGAATAAATAAATAAATGACAATAAAATATGAAATTTTATAATAAAAGTAGGTGAAAGATAAAAATTACAGTTAAGAATTACTACTGTATTATTTAACAATTATTCGCCGAAGGCGAAGTGATTATTGTTGAATAATCACTGAGCCTGAGGCAAATAATTGTTTTAGTATAATTTTTAGAGGTGATCATCAAGAACTTAAAAAAATAACGATAGCAAACAAGAAAACAGCAAACACAAGTGTTCGCTTGCATACGGTGTAAACCACTGAGTTTAAAACATCGATTGCAGTCAGAATTTATTTTATAGTTAAAGCAAAAAACGGAACAAAACAAACACAATGAGAAAGATAGATGTCCGTTACCTTTGTATGATTGTGGATGACTTCTAAGCGAATGCGCGAATCCTCTATAATGAGTAGCTCCGGTGAAAAGAGAACTTAATAATGTTTGCTCAATCGATCTAACTGAGTTTCTCAGTTAGCGCCAAAACCGCCGTGTTTACGATCATTTCTAGTACCTTGAGAACCATTTCTTGAAAATATTTTCGGTCCAAAAGTCTTGGTAGTTAATTTGAAAAATTCCCAATGTTTAAAATATCCAGGACTTGGACTGGTTTCTTTTAAATCAAAGAAATTTTCATTCAGCAAAAGCGGCCATGTTTACTTCCCTGGATGTCAAAGGTGGCGTGGCTAAGTAACCAAGCCTTCAAAGCTATAATCACCTCGCGCGGGGTGATTATAGCCTCATAAGCCGAGCTTCTCGACCAATCAGAATGCTTCAATTCTTATAATCACCTCTGAAATTATACTAAACTATTATATTATATTTAACAATTATTCTTTGAAATCGAGGTGAATAGTGGTAGAATATTCACCGAGATTTCAAAGAATAATTGTTTTAGTATATACACACGAAGTGATCTCAACAACAAGCGATCTCAAAGTTTTCAGAAGGAAACCATTTAAAGTCGATTTAATTGACCTCTCAATTCATGCGTGGAAAACGTACATATAAGCGGCACTAACCGACATGCGCGAAACAGTTTCGGTGAGGGTAAAAGGTATGAGTTTGCGGAATGGCATGTGGCATGACTTGCGGAATGGCATAATTATGTGGAATGTAATTTACGCGGAATAATTCATTGACATAACTTATACTAAAAAGTGCGCCAAATTTTAAAAGAGAAGCCGCCTTGTTAAATACTGCTGGCTCAAACAATCAAGGACTGAGCAGTATGGACGAGGAAACTTCCATAGAACATCGTTGTAAAGATCATTTCACCGTTCAAATCACCGATTTACGCCGAACAGAAGCAGAGAAATTATTTTCGCTATTGGCCGTGACGCTTCCGAGGACTTGAATTATCGACTAGCTGGCGTTGGCTAAGTACAGTGTGAGTAGATCTGTTAACATGAATGAAAACTCTCGTCTTGTATTTGCCTCAAAATACAGAACGATATTCGTTCTAAAGCTACGTACTTCAAGGCAAGACACACAACTGTCAAGTTCAACCCATTTGAAGAGAAGTTTTTAAAAAGACAACGCATTTAAATAAATGAAAGCAAGTGACGTGTTGTTAGTCACTCGCGAAATAATGTGTGACCGTGTCACTGCCTTGTTCCAGGAATCGTTTCTTTCTAAATCAAAACTTGCTTGGGGTGGGAAAAAGCTAGTGGATTCATTGAAGACAACTACTTTTGGTATATTTCTAGCTTTTTTTTACAGCGATGAAAAGATCGTGACACGACTTCTCCGCTGGTGTGACACTATTTACACCGCAGTGGATTTTATCGATGTGCGTCTCGTGATCTTTGCGGTAAATTATATAATAACCTGAATTCTACGCGCATTTTGATTGGTTCTTACTTATGATCTATCAGAGTACAGACGCATAGATGACGTCACGCGGTGGTGTGACTCGCGCGCGTGATCAGAGTTCATAGTCCAAATCAGAGTTGTCGGCAAAGTTTTTCAAACTTGCGGGGCCACACTAAAGCTAAAAAGTTCAGCTTAATTACAAATCTTCAGTGAGAAACAATACGCCAAGCATCGTTCACCTTTTGAAGCATTTAACTGGGCGAAACAAGCTTGAAGAAGACAGTGAATTATTCGAGAAATTATCCGAAATCTGTATGAAAGTTTGACCGATGTTGTACAGTTGGACGACGCCACGGGAAACAAACGTATTGCGGTTGAACGCTTCGGTTAATGCTCACAGATTTGAACAACTTTCCAAATCGGAATAAAGGTTAGTTTTTTCATTGACTTTCAATTGACCATTTTTCTGTTTATTCAATCGGATTAACAGTGCTTCGTATTAACGAAAACTTAAAAGGGAAATGAAAACAACTTTAATAGCTCATCGGTACGGCAGCATTGCTCACACAGAAGTGTGCTGAAGTCTTGTGTTATTATATAAAACAAATAGATTTCATTTTGCCGTGCGTCTGTTCAGTAATAGATCACAGAAGACGTCAAAATGTGGTATGAACATCAGTGACCCACTCGGCTAGCGCCTCGTGGGCCACTTCTCTGTTCATACCACATTTTGACGTCATCTGTGATCTATTACTGAACAGACGCACGGCAAAATGAAATCTATTTGTTAAATAAAATGTATGTTTAGCGAATGATTTTCTTTTTCTATTAAAGAGAAAGCCAAGTATTCACAACAAGTGGGCAGCGATAATTACTCGAAAGTTTTGCTCTATTCGATCGGCGGTCGGTTGCCGCTTTTTTAAGTTAATGTTCAAGTCTTCCACTGAGTTTATATAGTCTTCATAATGGGAGTCGAAAAGCTTCGGATTCATCTCCTTCGCAGCCCGGCACTCGAGCCGAACCGGGAGCGTTGCGTCATTTCAGCCCGAGCAGCTGCGAAGGAGACTAACGAAAAGCAGGGCTAGTAGACTTCTAATGAAACAAATACGCCGTTGTGTTCGTAATCTCTCTGCTTTGTACCCTCTACTTACTGAGGCTGAGATGACATCCGCCAAAACTGGACTTTCTGTCTCGATGTTTTGTTTAACTTATACCAATAACCGCTACATGAATATTTAAATGCAAAGATGTATCCGAGGCATTTTTCGGTTCGCGATAAAGATCTGAAAGATCTACGGTCGGATGCTTTTCCGTCGCTGTTTTTATCTTTTGACTAAAAGCGATAAACCGTCCACAGAATGGAAAATCCTTAGCATTGGGGAAACACTGGCCGCCGAAATATTTTTCGTAGAATCCGTGAAGAACATCATACGACTCTATGCTATCTTCAATCGATTGTCATCATTAAGCCCGCAGTATTTAATAAAGCGGCTGCTCTTTAAAAATTGGCGCGCTCTTCAGTAAAATTTATGTCAATGAGTCATTCCGCGTAAATTACATTCCGCATAATTATGCCATTCCGCAAGTCATGCCACATGCCATTCCGCAAATTCATTCCTCCTTTTACCCTCACCGAAACAGTTTACAGAATCTTCAAACATGGCAAATCTAGTTAATCTTCGATAAAATCCTCGTCACAATCTCGCAAAATGGTCCTTTAACACCACTCAAACCTGCAATCTGATCAAAAACCGGCTTGCAAAACATTTTGACCGTTGAATCAAAGCTTTTGAAGTTCACTTGAACTGAAAAATTGAAAGAGCAGTTGGCGAAGGATCCACCTGAAAGTTTGGATTATAAGCGTACTGAATGTCTGCAGAACTGTGGTGAAAACTGGATGTTTTCTTGCACAAAGACTTTTTCCTGAATATTTGTGGAGGATCTTGGTTGAATAACACTTGATGTTGCTGCCGATAAATCTGCGGTATTCATTTCTGCCGATGCCGGACGAAGAGCGACTTCACGGTAAGCAATTGTTTATCGTTTTAGTACTCGAGTTGTGTGGACATTGTCCTGCAAGTTGCGAAATATGTAGTCTTCTCTTACTTTGAAAACCATCAGGCCAAATTTCTTAGCCTTTTTTTGTCTTTTCTGGTTCAGCATCTTCTTGTATTCTTAGTATTTGCGATTCAGAAACGCCGGCGAAACGCGAGTTTACGCCGGCCATTTTGTTTCAGTTTGGATCAAGCATTATTCACTCCGTAGGGAGTGAATAATGCTCATTAGCCCGAGATAGCGAATCAATCAGATTGCTTGAAACACCAAGATCACTGAGTGTGTATATACTAATATGCTATTATACTAGTTGTACCTATCGGTAAGTGCCAACGAGCGAAATACTCATGTTTGTTCATAAGAACAGATATTGAATGGTTTTTGATAGAACTATATTTGAAATGACCAAAATATGGTAAATTGAATTTTAGGTAATATGTGAAAAAAGTGCTATTTCTCTGGTGTTCATAAATGACACAGGCTTGATAGCCTGCGTAGCAGGCGCCGTAGTTTCCAGCGCGAGTATTCTCGCGATCGCACACTCTTTTAAACACACTAAAAAACGTACACAGATGTCTGCTACGCAGGCTACGGGTTTGACAGATTGATAACTCTTGACAAATCTTTAAATTCTTTTCAACGTTAAAATGTCACAAAATGTAGGCAATAAATGAGGTTTAATCACTGTTTTTTTAAATACAACACGCGATGGTTAAAGTGTTTCCGTCCACAAAAGGGATAGTTGCATTTCAAGAACTTCTTATAAATCAAATCCCAAAATCAAAACTGCTAAGATGCTTTTTTAAAAATAATTTTCAGTAATCAGAGACAGCAATGCAGGGGTCAGATTTCAGTCTCGCATGCGAAGTGTCATCTTCAGTTACGCAAAACTTGGAAAATTTGAACAGAAAACAAAACTTGAACGGTCAAGGATTATTTGGAGACAAAATTTTTATTCAAGTTAACATTACATTTGCCGTTAGAAGCAAAAAACTTTTGACTTTTTGTGTGTATGACATGCAGTAATTTTAGTGAGCGTCGCTTTGTATTGATGTTATTCCTACGCGGAGCGAAAATGCGTGCTAAATAAAATATAAACGGTATTTGATTTGGAATAAATCATCGGTCAAACAATTACTATAAACACAATCAACACTAAAAGGAAGCATTTACCCGACTTCAGCATTCTCATAAGTCAAGAAAACTCTATTCTTGGTTTTCACGTGACGTCATCAAAATTCTAAAACCCAGCATCGCAAGACCCCTGAGTTTTTATCCTTCAATGGCAACTAGACGTACATAATAAATATCCTTTTAAATGTTTTTAGCTCGATAACATTCGCCGTCTTTAAGATAGAGCATTTTGAGTTTCACGCCACACGAGATCAAAGGCCGCCAGAGGACTGTCACGTATTCTTAAAAAAAAAAAAAAAAAAGCCTCATCCCGCGATTTTTAACAATCTGGACAAATGAGGTTTTTCGAGAAGTGTTTTTGTGAATATTTACTTGTTCATGAGGGCGATTTGACCGCTTTTTGTAGCAGAATTTAATTCCAGATGTTTTCATTGATTTTCGGCCGCCATGTTGGAGCCCAAGCAGTTGGGCTCCAGCATGGCGATTCCATACTGTGCTCTCTAAATTTGCGTGAAACATTTTGACTTTTAACTCCAGTACGGAATAACGTACAGACCTGAGACTTGGAAAAGTAGTTTATATAGTAGTTTTCTACAATCAGTAATATTCTTGATTTTTTTTTTACTCAATAGTTTTGGATTTAATTTTTCGCGGCGTGACAGTGAAAACCACCTATTTGAAGTCAACAGTCCGCTTTTGATTTTCATGTCTCTCTTCGATCGTAAATCAAAGGACTCCAAAGTCGAAAGATTATTTCATCGCTTTGAAGACCTTGATGTTCATTTTTTCGGCGGTCGAATATTCTGTAGGGTATTCTCTTTCGATTTAGAATTCCCTAAAGGTGTATTTATCGGTAAAGGGATGAATGACCACATTGAAAATTTTAATTTTAACAGCGAGCCGCGTGGACGCCATTTTGGTCATTTGCTCTCTAGCAAGGAGTGAGAGACTGGGAACCAGTTGGGAAGAACAATACAACCCAAATATGGGGTTTACTTACACCCAAATATGGTCAAAAGTCCCTTACGCAGAACTTAAGATTTTCTCTGCCTATACACTCATACGCACACGGCTCTATGATTCTGCCGCCTCGACAGCCTCGCCTCTTGGCTCGGTTGTCTCGTTGGCAATTATGCTGAAACCGTGACTTTTACAAGTATCTTCAATTAAATATTTCGCATCAATCTTTTTGTTTTGCGTAGTTGAGTTAACTATAACATTTTTGTGGTTTTAGGAAAAGCCGATTGCTGTATTTCTTGTGTTTCAAAACTCGACAAATTTGCTGTTTTTAACCAACTCTGTAGTCGTTATGTTATAGAAGAATTGGTTCATGCTTTTAGCTCTGCGTATATCGAGTTATGGATGCACTTGGGAAGTTTGGAGAGCACTCAAGAAGCTAGAGTTGCTCTCGGCTATCACTTCGAGCAACTCTTACACTTCTGTCGTGCTCTCCAAACTTTCCGCGTGCATCCAAAACTCGATATACGCACACTAAACATGAACCAATTCTTAAATATAACAGACATGTATGAACTGAGAATTAATTTCAATTTTCTGTAGAGGGAGCGCACTGACATTTATTTTTTTCTTATTTGTTAATTGTATTTATGTAGTGCCTTTGTTGTAAATAAAGTATTCATTAAATGCAAAAAAAAAAATGAACTGATAATTAATGAAGAAATTAATGAAATGAACCTCGCAGTGTGTAAGCAATTAAAACAATTGCATTTTTGAGCATGAAAATTATTTTTTTTTTTGGCTCTTTTATTATTATCTGGAGTTCATTCATGTCTTGCATATATTTATCACATCATCCACTCCATTTGTGGGATACAAGAAGCTACAATTGGCCTCCTCCCAACGTATCAAGGCTTCATAGCTCAGTTGGTAGAGCATCGCACCGGTACCGCGGAGGTCATTGGGTTCAAATCTTGTTGTAGCCTTGAACTTTTTTCAGGTAAAAAGATGCTTTTAAAATTGCTTACACACTGCGAGCATCATTTCATTTATTTCACTTTTGAAGTCTGCACTATCTGTTACTCCAATTTATTTGTGGTTTATATTTAGTTTTATACTCGATAACACAAGCCAAGTCAGCGCAGCATTAACAACTATTAGGTACGGAAGTCTTGAAGTAAACAATTGCTCAAAACCCCATTTGAAAAAGGAGCTGTTCTGACTGTGTTTAGGATCATCTGAGCACATTTCATTCTCCGCTTCCTCGTTCCCAGATGCCGCTCTCGTATTGTAAGGACAAATAGGCGCACAGGGGAGGAGAGTAGGGTGAAAGGATTTCCCTTTTCTCTTCTTTCTCCTTCCCATGGTTTCTTGCGATCTTCGCTCGTCACCAATCACTCGCGCTTCCTGTTCGTTGTCCGTTTCCTCGGCAAAAGTACGAAGTGCCTGAGGAGAAGGTTGTCATTCGCTTGTGTATGATGAGCCACCTAGCTCCAAATTAAACCAATCATTTTCCTTTTTTTACGAGGAGACTTGGAATCGAGAGAACACGAGTTAGAGGAACTCGAAGAGACGACAGGTAAGAGACATTGTACGAACTGGTAGAAGGGAAAAGAATTTTGTGAAATGAACATTTCAAGTTGTTGCTATGTCAGCATAATATATGTGCCTGAGGACCTGATCTCTCAGACTTAATTAATGAATCCGGTCATTTATTAACGTTAATGTAAAATACAAGTTTTTTATTATTCGCTGGCTATAGTTATAAAACTATGGCATAAGTTTTCATATCAGTCAGTGTATGGTCTTTCAGTCAAAATCGTAGTAAATTGTCAACACGAAGCCTCATCCAAAGCAAACGAAAATCGTTGCATTTGGTTTCTTGAAACATCGGTTTGAATATGAACTGGTATGAAGTGTTACTTCGCTTTTTTTTCTCGAAAAAGGGCCTTCGGTTACTAAAATGATCGCAAAATAAAAAGCGCTGAATAGAATTTTTTTAAACTTGGCATTCAAAAAGAAGAATAAGTATGTAATGAAATGTGCGATTTTCAAAATAATTGAAACATTTTAAGGCAGCTAATTTGAAGCCTTAACTTAGATAAACATTGCACTCTTTTACCCTACTATTATTTGTATTAATTTTCGCGTGTTTAAATTTCGCGCAATGTTTTCTTTGCGCGAATAAAATTACACGATTATTTTGAAATCGCGAAAATTAGTACTCGCGAAATTTAGTAAGAATTATTAACCAAGCACCTGGGTCGTACTGCGAGAATGGCCGAATTTATACTAGTTTATACTTGAGACGAGTTAGTCATCCGTCTAGACGGATAATCTGTCTTAGTATAAATCTGAAGACGAACTTTGACGAATAATTTGTCTTTACCGAACACCATCTTGAAATAGGAATCTCAGGAAACCCTGCGAAAATACAGAAACCAATCCCTCTTTTGTGGCCGCCAAAACCCTCTTCGTTTTCCGTCTAGATTTAAGTTTAGGAACGGATGATCCATCTAAGACAATATTGGCCCGAGGTAAGGGCGATACAGCGTGGTCAGTTCAAAAAAGACCAAGGGCCAATTATTTGTTTACTGTTGTGAGCATTGTATAAAGGAATATGCGGCCCAACAGATCGATTGCATAATGTCGCTGAATTTTCAAAACAATATGTTATTAGGAAACCTTAGCCTCGCAAAGATTATAAGAGAAATCCTTTGTTTTGAAACATAAGCTCGAGGCTAACATTTTCTTATGTATTGTTATTGGGCGCCATTTGTGCAATCGGGCTTGGACCGGCAATGGAGCAATCTGATTAGTTGGTTTTAGTCAATGGCCCTCTGACTACCTTAGTCGTGTAATGAAGCTAATTAAAGAATACATAAAATCTTTTTTAAGTATACAAAATTGATGCGTATTTTTGTGAATTAAATACTTTTGCAGAGGAGGAACTACCGAAACTTGGAGTCAAGCATGTTGATGTTGGGAGTACTGACACCAGTTTTGGTACTGTAAAGCTCGACAGAGGAGACCTGCAGCAGGCCAAGGAACATCATCAACGTGCTCTAGACATTCAGCTGAAAAGGCTTGGACCCGAAAATGTTGACGTTGCGCGTACGTACAATAACTTAGGTATTGTACATCATGACTTGGGTGACCTGCAGCAGGCCAAGGAGCATTATAAACGAGCTTTAGATATTGGGCTGAAAAAGCTTGGACCCCAGCATGTTGATGTCGCAACTACCTACAGTAACTTAGGTACTGTACAGCGTGCCTTGGGTGACCTGCAGCAGGCCAAGGAGCACCATCAACGTGCTCTGGACATTCGGCTGAAAAAGCTTGGACCCGACCATGTTGATGTCGCAACTACCCACAGTAACTTAGGTACTGTACAACGTGCCTTGGGTGACCTGCAGCAGGCCAAGAAGCATCATCAACGTGCTTTAGACATTCGGCTGAAAAAGCTCGGATCCGACCATGTTGATGTCGCAACTACCCACAGTAACTTAGGTACTGTACAGCGTGCCTTGGGTGACCTGCAGCAGGCCAAGGAGCATTATCAACGTGCTCTAGACATTCGGCTCAAAAAGCTTGGACCCGATCATGTTGATGTCGCAACTACTTACAGTAAATTAGGTAGTGTACATCGTGCCTTGGGTGACCTGCAGCAGGCAAGGGAGCATTATCAACGTGCTCTAGACATTAGGCTGAAAAAGCTTGGATCCGACCATTTTGAAGTTGCCCTTACGCTTTCGAACTTAGGTACTGTACAGTATGATTTGGGTGAACTGCAGCAGGCCAAGGAGATTTTTGAACGTGCTCTAGACATTCAGCTGAAAAAGCTTGGATCTGACCATGTTGAAGTTGCGCGTACGTACAATTGCATAGCTGCTGTCCAACATGACTTGGGTGACCTGCAGGCCAAGAAGCTTTATGAACGTGCTTTAGACATTCAGATGAAAAAGCTTGGACCCAACCATGTTGATGTTGCACGTACGTACTATTACTTAGGTGTTTTACATCTCGACTTGGGTGACCTGCAGCAGGCCAAGGACCTTTTTGAACGTGCTCTAGACATTCAGCTGGAAAAGCTTGGACCCGACCATGTTGACGTTACGTGCACGGACAAAATCTTAGAAAAGGTACAACGTGACTTGGGTGAGCAGAGGAAAGCTTCCATAGACGAGTCTGATTCAGGAATATCCTCTTTACATGAGTCCGAAAAAACTTGTTGATGATATGCATACTACAGGACAACTCGGATTAATATTAATCGGATTAATATTAATCCTAATGATTATTATAATCCAGTTATAGATTATTATAATCTAGTAATAGATTATTATAATCCAGTAATAGATTATTATAATCTATTACTGAGGTTTGAGCCGTGCCTTAATCTATTAAGATTAATATTAATCTTATGTAAGATTAATATTAATCGGATTAATATTAATCTTAATAATAAATCTCAACAACGCAATCCGAAGAGCTTCCGAAGATTGATCTAAGGCGGCCTTATCAATATCTTATGCATTCTTGGACCCTTTTGCTTGGTATCTAAATATAACAGATATCTGATCAGTAAAATTAACAAAGAAAAATGTAAAAGGTTTCACACAATCGTAGAAGTGCTCGATGCAAATACATGCAGAGCGGAATACTATAATTAAAGATAGAAACTTCACGGACAGTTACTCACACACGAAGCGATCATCAGACTGTGCCGTTAGATGCGGGTGAAATACAATTTAAACTACGTTCATGGAGGACGGTTGGAACAGAGACAGGATCGTTCCAACCGTCCTCCATTAACATAGTTTAAACTGTATTTCACCCGCATCTAACGGCACAGTCTGAAGATCAGTAAAATATAAAGATATTTTTTAATTAGTGCGTCTGCTGAAAACAGTAACTGTTTGCAATTTGTTTAATGAGCTACTAAACAATATTTTAAATAAACGTATCTTTCGATTTGCTGTTATCTGAACATTCACGGGCTTTTATCGGGATTATAATAGAGATTAATATTAATCCAGATTATAATATTAATAATCTAATCCTTCCAATTTTTTGCCGTGCCTTAATCTATTACTGGATTATAATAATATATTATTGGATTATAATAATCTATTACTGGATTATAATAATCCTATTATAATCTATTATTATTATAATCCGCGGATTAATATTAATCCGAGTTGTCCTGATACTATTACTAGCTTACTCCAACTTGGGTGGCATTTGAAACGAGCTTTAGACATCCTTCTTAAGAACCGTTCGGCTGATCTTCGTAAGAAGTACTGTTCACTTTTAAAATCCTTGTAGAATAATTTTAAGGCATCGCTTGTCTATCGAAGAACTACATTAGACTGAAAGTGAAAAACTTTAATAGTTCGGGTGGTACAAGGAGCATGTTTTTAAAACACGTTTATTTTTAACCACTTAATTGAACGCAGAGCAAAGCAAATACATATTGTTGACTTAAATTTCAACGATCAATTGGAAACGATCAAGAAAATAGCTTGCTTTTTGAAGAAGAGTGATAGCCTTCTTGATAGTCAAGAGAAGACGCGCAAGGCCTTTATACAGTACTTACCCGCTTATAAGAACCCATTTTTTCAAATTTAGCCTTAACGGGTTCTTATGTAAATGATGCTTAGTGGAATTTTAGGCTACGCAGGTTCTTTAATAGGTTCTTATTTAATAAAAAATATATTATACACCTGTGAATGGTAGAAAGGTGGCATGTATAGTAATTTAATGCCAAAACAGGCCTGGCCTTTAGACAGTACAGTATGTGGCCATGACGCATTAGTATCAGGCTAAAATTTGATTTAATGATATATATCTAATGAAATATATACATATATGAAGATTTTTTTAGCTTAATTTCTATAAGAACCTTTCTATAAGAACCTGTGCCAAATTTTAGGCTTAATAGGTTCTTATGGAAATGGGGTCTAAATTGATATTTTTAGGCTAACAGGTTCTTATAAGCGGGTAAGTATTGTATGAGATTTTTCTGGGAGATGCGGAAAGATCAATGCGAGGGAGATTAAAGGGTTAATTCCGTCATCATGGTCATCGGCTCCTCTCTCCTCCGCAGAGGTTCCCGATGGGGCGGTCGTTGTAAAAATCCGCTGGGCAAGGTGAGTGCAGGCGCACTCGAGATCGAGATCCACTTCGCGGCGAACCTCTGCCAGAAGTTTGTCGTTTTCTCGAACATCCTTATCGTTTTCTGGTACATTGATGAATTTCTAAGCCCTCGCCGACTTTGGCAGCTTGAAACTTGGCAAAAATCAGCGGAAAGTTTGTTACTTCAAGTAGGGACCGTTATTTCTCCGAAAAGTTTTCATTTTTTCTGAAGAAAAGCAAAAATCTTTGTATCCGAAGTCCTCTCTAAAACTTGTGGGGAGTCGTGTGGGAAGTTTGTTGTTCTATGGAGGTCAAACGTGAGTTGGGAAAAACTTCAAATAGCTTGACTTTCCACTCGAGGAGATATCTTTTGATGGTAAATATACTTCTTGTATTTCTTGTTTTTCGTGCCTTTCGTGTTTAATTTCCTACATGTTGCAGTTCGCTTTAAATATTTACCAGTTTAATGTCTTTGATCGTTTGATCGAGTAACACAACAACCACAAAGCAAGCATTATTTCGTACAGAAAAATGCGAGTGAGATGAGTGTGTGCATAGTTTCTACACAAGTTTAAGCAGCTGTACGAAGAAACAGAATTTAAGCTTAATTAGTTCGTACGGCAAAGAATTGATGTTGAAACTTCGCAATCGAATGCCCACCTGAGAATCTGTTTATACGTATCTGAATTTAACATTCTTCAAAACAAACCTACTTGTTCTCTTCTCTTTCAGGAAAGAATTAATCCGTTTATAGAAGTTTCAGCTGCCAGAAGTTTCCAAATCGAATCCTTTGCTTGTTGAATTTGTTGTTCGCCACAGAACAAAACAGATTTAATAAAACTACAATCTTTGTGCAAAATTAAAGTTTTCAACATTCCCACGCCGGCATCTGAATGCGTTCTTGTTGATTCTGCTTGTCGTGCATCGCGTAATCAACTTTAAAACCGATTCTAGACATGATATTAGCAGTCATTTTACTGACATATGGTAGTAACATATACAGCACCCCCGGTGAGGAACACTAATAGAAAGGTTACCTCCCCCGGATGGCGGCCATATTGGGTGTGACATCTGGCAGAGGCTCCTGCGGTCGCCCTCGCCGTTTTATTTCGCCTGCACTCTTTTCGTACAGCGGACTCTCCCCACCGAAAACCTCTCTGAGGAGCCTCTGCGGAGGAGAGAGCATCGGCTCCTGGTTAATTATATTAAGTCAAGAGAAAATGGTCTGTTGATTATCTTCTCTTGACATATTATAATAAGATTTTGGATGCCTGGGAAGTCTTAGCGTGCGAATGCAGAAGGGATTTCCCGCTGTTGTTTCGTGCCACTAAAAATGTGACGAAAAAATTAAAAAAAGGAAACGAATCATTGCAAAACGCTTTGCTGAAACAAAGTATGACAATTTTTTTATTAAACTACAAATGGTAATGCTTATGTACAAAAACGTGTATGTAATTAAAGTGCCACTAGGACCAAATTCTTCGTATATAATGTTTTTGCATTTTCGTAATCTGTATGTGGTTCTAACTCACCTGTCCAAACCGTTTTGCTGTCTGAGCACGGGAAGACCGTTTTTTTCGACTGTATTTCTCGGGTTTTTTTGGCCGCCATTATTCAAGCATGTTCCAGGGGAAATGACGTGGATCGTCGCGGATTTACCGGATGTGACGTCAAAGACTCAACCTCGTACGCGATTTCGCTTGTATCTCTTCGAATCTCTACAGAGATGGCTAGAGTTCTCTACAGAATTTCAGCCTTTCGAGACTTCACAAATACAATTTAAGTCCACCAGGCTTAATTACATTATGCTGGGAATTTAATGTGTGGTACATTCAAATCTTCGAGCAGCTGTTGTCCACAAATAGTTAAAATTTGCTCGCACACACACGAGCGAACCTTCCGACTGACAGCCGGCTGCTGCATGAGACAGGTTTGTGGTAGTTCATTTTATACGGAGATTGATCTCCGAACAATTTAGACGGACCATGCATAGGCCTTCTTCTGTGTGGTTTAAAATAAGCACAATGCCGTTGTTTCACCTTCAACTTCAACTTTATTACTTCCATAACTTACACGAACTACACGAGTTGTTTACACGAGCAATAGCATTAAATTACAGTGCCTTGCTGCTTATAATTTTATTGTCGATACATAGTCCGTTTCACGGATAAGAGCGCCATCTTGAATAATTTGATTTCGCAATGCAGTATGGGTCAAAAAGGGGGCATAAAATCTAACATGGCGTCCCGTCGCACGTGGTAAATTGTACGTTTTTTGCTTCTTTAAATTGCGGCGATAAGAAGCGATCGAGGATGGGTGGCGGTGATTACTGTGCAGTTTTTGGTTGCTCTATTAGCAGAAGAAACCTGACAGGTATCGTGTAAATATTTTTGTCAATAAAGCTAGCGGAAGCTACAATAATAGTGTCATCTGTGCCTGGCCTGGATACAGTAAGCTGATACTAGATTGATGGGAATCAAAACGTTTATTGTCACAGATTTATTCCCTGCTGCATAAACAAATTCCTAACTTGAAATACAGCCGTAGCGCCGGCCGTTGTTTTATACTGATAGTCTTTGAACAATAACTTGAGCATAAACTCTTAATATCCATCTGTGCTTATATTTATGAAAAGGATCATATTTATGCTAATATTATTCGACCAAGCAAGTTCTAATTGCGAATGTAAGCTCGATTTACCAAACAGCCAAATATCTTAAGATGTGTAAGTTAAATATTACAATATGTTTGTGTAATTGTACATGCAATTGTGTCATTAAATCACATGTTGTTTGCAGTGGTACAGACCACCAGAAAGGCACTTTTTTAAGCTTAGGGACAAAAAAAACCCGGAAAGATCTTAGGGTAACAAAGAACAAGTTCTAAAGTCAAATGATTGAAGATACCCCATTTGAAATCAGTCATAATTCATTTAGAAGAGCAGTCACATCCCAAATCCAACCCCAGTTTGGTTTCTAATGCAGCATTGTGTATTTAATTTACCTGGAAATGATCACACATGCTGCAATCTCAAAGATCACTGTTTGGTCAAGCTTCATACAGGTCTTGACAACTTCAAAGTTTTTCAGTGGGTCATTGACCAGGTGAAGGACAAATTAAGTGCCATACATGCAATTCTATAAGGGTTCTGAGTCCCAAACCGTCAAACGCTATTAGGTAAACAAGTGTAAAAAACCTGGTCCAGAGCGTTTTTTGTCACCTGAAAACGAGCTTCGTCTAACATTGATATGGAAAGTGGTAGAGGGAGGGAAAAAGAGGGGGGGGGGGGTCAAGGCTGTTTTAAATTGGCTGGATGGGGGCTTATTCTTTTCAAAAAGAATTAATAGAGGGGGGTCATATATTTTTTAGGTTTTTTAAGAGGTCTGGTTTGTGCTTTGGTAAATGGGATAACTTTTAAGAAATGAAATAATTTCAAGGATCCAGATGATGAAGATGGACAACAGACAGACAACAGCTGAGAGTAAAACAAAACATTGTCATAAACTTCATTGCTTTAATATTTTACACTTTAATAAGAATAAATCCAGAACAGCCTGTTTCAATGTTTGATTTCATCTGCATAATCAAAATTAACTAGTAAATACTTCTTGGTTCAATAGCCTGCAAAGTGGCAAAACATGTCTTTAAAATAACATAACACAGAAAAACATTGCTTTCCACCTTGGAAAAAAATATTTGAAAAAATAATTATCTTCCAAGGTTCAATAGCTGGTGTCTAACATCTGAAAAGTGGCACCTTGATTGCAAATTTTGGGATTCCAACCAGTGAAAGTGACAGCAGTGGTACTGACAACAAAGAAGATAATAATGATCTACCTATTCAGCAAACATCCAGAAGTGGGCGAAAAACTGGAGACTGGTCTATGCGCTTTACCAATTATGTAACTTATTACGCCAGCTGATAGAGACAATGACATTTTTATTATCTACAAGGTAATTTATTCTTTGCTCGTACCACACATTCGCCAAGTCCATTTTGTCAATTGTGGCATTGGCTTGTCATATCTATGTATGCAAAATTTACCAAAAAAACCCTAAATACATACAATATTAAGAATATTGATATGAGAGGGGGGAAGGCATTTGCCATTTTCAGGCCTGAAGAGGAGGGTTCTGGCAAATTTTTATGTTTCAAATTAATTTTTCCCTCCCCCAACTCAACATAAATAATGACCAGTCCCTTAAACAGTCAGTTTCTTGGGTGCATGTTTGGATATTCACCAAGCCTTGTCACTACAATTACATGTATATCAACATGTTGATGTTTGATAGAAGGCCGACCCCATGCCTGCTCCCTTGAAGTCACCAACATATTTTCCCCTCTAGCACTTTTCTCAATATCATAGTGGCAAATCCTTGCCACATGTTTACAGCTCCCTCTTACCCTGCAATGTAATCAGGGTCACTCAGTATGTTTTTTGGCTGCACATCGACTTAAAAAAATCAATGAGAAATCGAGTCAAAATAAGTCAAACTTATTATAGGGCATCGGAAATATTTCCAGACTGCTTCTGCAGGATTATCCTAGCTGCATATGGCGCAGCAGATGTTATCGTTTCTCAAACACCGTGTGAGGTTTGTAATATACCGGTATGTCATTATTGATAACAGTATATTCATTTACAAAACAAAGAAAGCTACAATCACAGTGTGAGGTGATGTCCTGATAAGTTATGTTGCTCTTTGTATGATTCATTTAAAATTGGCTTGTATTTGTTTCAGAAAACATGAGGTTTATGTGCATTGTAAATGTAGCAAATCAAAAAGATAGAAACACCACAAACCTTTGCTTTTATAAAGCAATATACAATATTGGCACTTATACCATGATATTTTGCAAGATAAACAGACTTCCCATCTCTTAGTGCTGATGGCCTTGTTTTCTTAATTTGAATGTTTGTCTATCAAGTAAGAATTATATGTTTTTCAGGGGTACAAAGTCTACACAAAACAAACTGGTGAAGAATCAAACTTGTATATTTTATTGAAAAGTACTTGCATGTGACCATTAGTAAAAATGTATCTTTCATTCAGGCCTTGGGGTAAGTATAACTTAAGATACTTTTTCAACAGACAATATTTTTTTATAGAATATTGTTTGAATCCTTATATTGGACGGTTGGAATGCAGTTTTACAAAGGCACATTTCAAAACAATAATATTCAAGTCTTAATACAGCTCCAAGTTTACTCACTTTCATCCCAATATTTTTCCATGCTGATCTGAGACAACTCGGGAAGCTCTGTTTATCACCTTCCCATCCATTAAAAACTAAACCAGATGGGTCGGGGAGAATGATTCTCCCATATCCATCTTCCATTACTTTTCTATTTGTTCTTTCCTCAACATTTTGTATTGCACTGAGCCCTAATCTATGCGTAAATGGACAAAGATGTATTAAACCTTGCTTATTTGTATTTGCCACTGGAACCTCTCTCTCCAACAAGTACGACTTCAACCATTCAAATCTCCAGTGTTTGAAAAAGTCTTCATCTGTTCTTCACTCGTGTACCCTCGCGACGCCATCTTGGATTTTATGCCCCCTTTTTGACCCATACTGCATTGCGAAATCAAATTATTCAAGATGGCGCTCGTATCCGTGAAACGGACTATGTACTTTCAAAATTCTGTTTTTTTTTTTTTTGTTTCTGTACAGGTCATCAAATGTGTGCTTTACTTGTTTTCTTAATCTGTCAGGCTTTATTGGTATAATGAGGCCCAGGATACTGTGCATGGTTGTATATTTCGATATATTTAGGTTGTTCAACAATATTACAAGTACATACCATTTGAGAAATTACAAGAATACCATTCGAGAGCATCATTATTGAAAGCATACAATATAGCATGGTAAAATTCAAAAATTCATTGTGCTATCTTTTATTGCCACTGAGAAAAACCATATCCTGAGATCTTGCTTTGAGAAATTTAATAAGAGCAACCAATGTTCACTTTTGCTGCTTCATTTTTGTGGTTTTCTGTGACAAGCTGTTACATTTATGTCTACATGATAAATTGGTTGTTATCTTTTATCCCATGCAATGATAAATACAATCAGTCCAAAGGTTGAGGTTGATATCACAGTTATCTCGCACACATAGTACAATATAATGAATAAATAATAAATTACAGTAAAATTTTAAAGAGGAAGCCACATCAGTTCTTGCTGGTTTTCATGTGGGTCTCCTTTCCATGTCAAATTGGAATTTAACAATAAAGTGTAAGGTAATGTCAATAAAAATAAATATTTACCTGCAATGCTTCTTTGGATAGTATTTTCAGATTATCAAAAGCAAATACAGATTGCAATAATATTTACAAGGTTAGAAATGGCTAAAACTTAAGCAATTTTTCGCCTTGTAAAGATTTATTTTAATTACAAAGAACAAATATTATGGGCAAATTGGTGGCCTAATGGTTGGTATGCTGGACTCTGGATCGAAGGGCCCAGGTTCGATCCTGGCCGGGGTCATTGTGTTGTGTTCTTGGGCAAGACACTTTACTCTCATAGTATCTCTCTCCACCCATGGCCAGTACCAGCGAACTAATGCTGGGGGGGGGGGAGTAAGCCCACGATGGACTAACATCTCATCCAAGGGGGGGGGGGTAGAAATGCTCCTAGTCACTTCATGGTACAGAAACCAGGATAAGTTCCAGCATGGTGGGCCACTAGACCTGACATGGACTTTACCCTATTATGGACAAATACTTCCTTTTAAAGAAGCCTCTGGGTTTTGTTGTTCTAAATTATCTACAAAACCTTGGCTTGAAGCTGAACACTGATATCATATTCACAATACCATAACGGTATTTCATTAGTCAAAGCCAGTTGCCCGTGACTAAATAATGACATATTTTTATCCACACCTGTTTTTTAACAAACTTTAATATTTACTTGGTCCCTTGAAATGAGCAAGGGCAATGATCTCCCAGTAATGGGCTTCAGTTGAGAGCTAACATTAATAAGAAGTTTATTTGATCATCAACCTTTTGTGCCCCAGGGGGAGCACAGAAATATCTGTTTTTCTCTAGCCAGGTATTGATATTGCCACAAAGAAAAGTTGGCCCTGTCTATTAGCCAATCACCATGTATGTTGTATCTTAACAAGCCCTAGCTATGTAAAATGTACTGATCAAATATAAATTTCAGAAATCCGCACCCCCTTCCCTGCAGCCCACAAGCATTTGAAGTTGTGGTTGTTCAAGTTATTATTCCCAGGCGAAGGATATTGTTCAAATGCCGCACATAACAGTCTCATTCTGTGATCAAATTCCCTTTTCCCCGAAAACCTACTGGTAGTAAATGGGCAAAATTGACCAGTCAAGCAGAAGTTTCTTTCTTTTCTGTGTATGATTTATGGGCAAATTAGATAAACCTGAAACAAACTATTCACTTTTAAATGCAAAACACAGCTTTTGCAGGCCCTTCTTTTGCAGCCACAATGTCACAAAGAACACGATTGATCAGCTTAAAAGTCAAAAGACCGCTTCCTCCCTAATCTCAGCCAATAGCCACTAACATAACTGTGAATGGTTAGGAATCATAAACAAAATCAAAGCAATTAGCTTAAATCTCCCCCACCCCTCCCATATGGTTTCAATTTCCCTGCTGTAATAACAACCACTGATGTCAAATTGCCGACCCTTCAGCCTTGGGGTAATTGGGTAAATAATGCCCAAGGGAGTGGAGTGGCTACATTTCGATTTTAGTCCTAAACTTCACCACAGCCTGCTTTCAGTGTGTTAAAATACCTCAAATGGCAATCAGATCAAACAACCTTAGGCAGAGACAAGTTTAGCCTGTGAATACAGCCGCCTCTCATTCGAGTCCCTCACAGAAGAGCGAATGAGAGGCAGCTGCATTCGCAGGCTAAGACAAGTTGTGTACATTAAATTTTGCCAGTGACATTTTTGCCTGAAATTATATCCCTGTAACACTCCCACAAGCACCACCCACCTATGACAATGCCTTGTGTTCCTTGAAAAGAAAAAAGATTGGGAAAAAAAAAACTATGCATCATGATGGTGCAAAATGTATGTGTGATGAAAATATTGTTAAGAGACAAACTAGCCATAACTTGACTATGATAATATTATTATGTCCTTTGTCATATAATAACAACAGTCATTTTATTTATGTAAATTTTATTGTCTGAGACGTGGCATTCCATTGTGTTCAGTCATCTATTTTTATTGTTCAACAATCCATAACAAATAATTGCTTAAAACTTCCGTACTGTTGTCTGGGAACCTGATCATGATGATCAAGGAAGTACTCAAGAAAGTGGACTGTGAACAAGAAATGGGGAAATTATTTTGGAGTTATCACTAAGCAGAATACTCACTTAAAATCGATTCAAAACCTTGAGAAATACAAAGATAGTGAACAGAGAGTTTAAGGTTTAAATTTCATGAATGATAAAGCTTATGTTCCCCCTGACGTACAACATTCCGAATCAGCCACTTGAGATATTTCTGCATGGCCGAAATTTGTAACCCTGCATTTCATATAAGCAAGCTTTGCTTTCAAAATGAACGCTTTGAAAAAAATAAAAGACGAAAACGACAAAAAACCAATTAACACACTACGTACCAATTTCTAAAATTAGCGTGTCTACAAGGCGGACCGAAGTGACGGGTATTCTGAAGTTGCTCCTGAGAATACAGACTCAAAAGCACACGAGTTCACGTGGCTGTCTTTAGCTTCTTCTCAAGCGTACTCCACGGCTTCTAGATCCTTCGCAATACCTGATCTGCGTTGTCGTTGTACTATTGAATGTTTCTATTTGGTTTGATGGAGAATAGCTTGCTCCTAAAGGCTTGGAGGACGGATAATTTCATCGAATAATCGCCAAACTTTTCGAGTAAAATCTCTACAAAAACAACACAGGGAAGGTCACGTGTTGAGTCTTTGACGTCATAGTGAGACCTGCCGCTGTGAAATATGCGGGCTCACCTGGAACCAGATTCGAGCAATGGCGGCCGAAAATTTGCAGTTTTCGGAGCTCGAAATTTTTATGAAGGAAGGCTTTTTAATTTTTTCTTTCTGGATCAAGGTTCTCTATAGACCCCGGTGAGTTACTCTGTGGCAAAAAATGTCCGAAAAAAAATTGTGAAATTTGGTCCTAGTGGCACTTTAAAATAAAGGAAATGTTTTCGTGCGATAAACACAACATACCTTATTATAGGAAATTAACGATACGTAATTAACGCGAATTTCAGAAATTCGCGTTAATTTCATGTACCTTAATTTACGTCATTTTTAATTTAAATCACATTATTTTCCAGCATTGTTATTTTAAGACACCTTAATTTCCAAAAAATGATGTTTAAACGACATCTACTTCTCCGTCAAAGCTGCAGGAATAACAGAGGCAGTGAAAAGCGCCAGGATGGGATGTATTTCATCCCTGGATCCATTTATTTAATATTAGTCACTATTTGGTCTGTTTAAGTATCTTTGTCGTGTATGGTTTATCCGAATGAAACCTCAAGTTCTGTTGTTGGACGTTGCTGTTTTGTCTTTTAAATAGCGCAGGTTGCTATAAAAATTACTACGCATCAAATTCGCGTTAAATAACTGCATGTAAGCACACACTACACGAGAATTCGCGTTAATTAAATGCATGTTAACATAAATTTTCGACAATTCGCGTTAATTTTAGACACCCGGCGCTTTAGTTTATCTTGAGAAGGCAATTCGATCATAAAGTTCGTTTCAGAAGCCATAATCCCGATTATGGCTCCTGGTTCGTTTGCAAAGTAAATTGAAATAGCTAATATTTCCAGTTGTAGTACGTGAAGATAGTGCGGCGACACAAACCTAATACTTCTATGGTCAACTCGAACGGAAGAAGTGAGGGACACATGCAGGATCACATGCAGGCATTTAGAAATACGTGACTCTAAAGCCTGGTTTTCACTAGCGACGCAAGCACAAGCGCAAGAATAACAGCTCTTATTACCCCCGCAGGGTTTTGGCCCAGAGGCCAAAACCCGAGGAGGCACCCTAGGAGTCCCCGGGTATATACATACAAGGACAAAGAATATCTCTTGAAAAAGTAAGAAATGTGTTTTGTAATGGGCGAAGCGTTCTCGATTTGACGAAACTAGGCGCGCACGGTCGTCTCGGGTAATATTTTAGCAAGCGCGCACGGTGGTGTCGGGTACTTGCAACCACGAGGTCGCGTTTCGTCACCTTCGAGCTTCGCCATCTTCTAGCAGCATTTCGTTTTCCGGTTTTGGCTTACGCGTGTTTACAGATTTGTTCGAGCAGTTTCTCTGCTTTGGTTGTGTTAAGTGATATTTGAAGCAGTTGTTAGTAATATCATAGTAATACGTCGAAAGATTTCGAGCAATTAGTTTCGTGTTCTTGGCTACGTGTGTTCCAAGAGCTGGTTCGAGTGCTTTCGGAGGTTTGCTGTATCGTATACATCTTTCAACGAGTAATAAACAAAAGCATGAACTTTGTCATGTAATACAAGGTAATTCGTGTAGCTAACAAACTGTAAGATTTAACATTTGATCCAAAGAGTGGGTTGAATAAGGTTAAAAATTGTTTTCTCGAATCTTTGAATGTGCCATATTTTGTTACTCGTGGAATTTTTGGGCTTTTTGGCCTGGAAATTATTGTAAGTTAATTTTGAATGTTATCAGCCCGGGAATAAGCTTGCGTGTTGTCACCACGAATAATGTGTTATGTGTTATTTCCGCTAGGAGTTAGTTCCGCGCGCTAGGTGATATATTCGACTTGAACGTGTGAATATTTTTAGGACGCAACGGAGTGTCACACAACAAGAAATTCTGCAGCAAACAATGTCGGTCGTGACGTACATTGCACAGTAAAAAAAGAAGTGTAATTGTGTAGTCCATCGGCATCAATAATTAAAAGCGACAAAAAGACTCCACTAAAATTAGAATGATGTAAAACAAATTATAAAAAGGCTGGGGCAGCTTTATAGTGAGAACTATTACTAGTTATATGAATAGCTCCGTGAGCGGTCAAGATGAAACGAAGCCCGTGCTCTGATTGGCTACCCGAGCGGTCAAGATGGCTTCATCTTGACCGCTCGGGATCGCCCGCTGTGTTCCCGCAAGCGAAAAAACCTTTCAGCTCCGTCGACGCTACTTCAAAAAGCTTTTTCGTCTTAAACTTAAACTATGAAACCATTTTCCGAAACAAAACAAATATTTTCTGTCTGTTTCTAGCGAAAGGGAGTCCGATAACAAAGAAATAGGTCTTGAAGCGAACGAGAACAAACTAAGTAAACAACAAAAGTTAACGAGTTTCGTGAATTTTATTTGCCACAACAACCAGCTAATACAAAAATTAAAACGCAAAACGACTTGAAGCCATGATATCGGTTTTGTTCGGCGGAAAAGGGAGAGAAGTCAGTGACATACCTGAAGAATAAAGAATTCGGCAAACTTGTCGTTTGTGTAAATCTTGAAGAAAGCGGACGGCACGGCGAACCAGGCACTGAACGCTTTTAAAACATCTTTTCACCGAAGCCTCCAACGCTCACGTCGAATAAGGTCGGGTCGAACATTTAAATCAATGATGTAGGAAGGTCAAGCTTTTCCCGTGAATTTGTAAGTCCCAAACACTTTTAACAATCACATTTTTAATATTCAGCTCGTGACACCGTGACGGCAGGTTTGCACCACTAAAGCCTGGTTCTCATTGATCGTCCCGATCGTCTCTGTCGCTTCTGTCGCTTCAAAAAGTTTGCTTGCTCCAATCAACTCAGACTTTGCAAACGACAGAAGCGACAGAGACGATCGGGGCGATCATATGAGAACCAGCCTTAAAGCGCCAGAAGCGAGCAAACGTACTCTGCAAAACGTGCAACAATCAAAAGCTGGCGGCCAGATAGAATGAACATTCTTGTTTTAAGGCTTCAAACTCAACGTTGATTCGCAATTTAAGCCATTTAAATATCCTTTAGAGGGTTAAAAAGACGTGAATTTCGCTGTTGTCGCATCGTTTTACTTCGTCTCGATTCATTCAAGAATTTGACAGTCACTCGTTAAACTTTTAAACCAATGAAATGATTTTTAGCGTGCGCCATTGAATGTGCATGCAACTGGCTTCCTTTGCAGTACTCGAAAAAAGTCATATAATAAATCCTTTATTTCATTGTGAAAACGATATCGACTCAGGCAAAAGCACAAGCGCATTGTAGTTTTATGCTTGTGCGTCTGCTTGCGACAAGCACAAGAACAAGGATCAAAATTTGTCCTTTTGCATGATTGCGCTTGTGCTTGCATCGCTAGTAAAAACCAGGCTTAATGATTACGAGTTACGACCCTCCTGCCTCTTCTGCAGGGTTGCCTGATCTTCCCTCCTTGACTGGAGCCCGGTGCACTCGGTGGGCCTGTTGCACTCGAAAGAATTTGAGTACACGTCTCGGCGCCAACATAACATGAACTTTATTTAAACTCGAATTTTAGAGTAGCCTGAAAAAGGCTAATATCTTCGAGAACATAAATTGTATAAAATAAAAATTTACATTTAAAATCTATTTACATGAAAAAAAGTGAAAAAATGTTAAGATATACCATTATGCCTGAAAGGAGATTTCTTTTAGGAGTCTTCTAAAACCAGTTAAAGTAGGCTCAGATCTTACATTATTAGGTAAGGAGTTCCAGGCCTTAGATGCAAAATAACGAAAAGAGTTGAGGCCATAAGTAGTTGTAACAGGTTTACATAGTGATAAAATATTAGTTCCTCTTAAAGAGTATTCGGACTGACGCAAAGTAAGCATGTCTTTATGATACTTAGGAAAACTGTCATAGTTCAAACATTTGTAAATAGTGATTAACATATTCTTTATCCTTTGGTTGTACAGAGTTGTTCCTTCTGATTTTTGTACTAGCTGTTGGTAGGACGAAACTTTATCATTAAAGACAATACGTAGGGCACGCTTATTAAGAGATTCTAATTTCTCACAGATCCTAGTACTACAAAAATGCCAGACCATAGAACAAAATTGAAAATGAGGCAAAATGAAAGCATTGTATAACTTTAACTTGATGGCGGTACAAATGAAATTACGAAATCTTATCATGACATTCAGTTGATTGTTGACTTTTTTACACACTAAAGAAACATGTTCATTGAAGTTTAACTGATTGTCGATTGTCATTCCAAGTAACTGCAGGGAGTCCTCAACAGGAAAAGAGAATTGGTGCTCAGTGGTCCCTATAACCATAGCATGGTGCTTGTCGGGATTCACGATCATGCCCTTATCTGCGTACCACTGATTCGCAACTTGGACCTGATGAGATGTCCGCTGTTCAAGGGCTCTAGGATCCACATCCGAGTCATAAAGTTGTTCATCATCAGCATCATCAGCATAGGCATCGAACAATGCACATGAGCTGCTACTAAGACCGTACGCTTTTAATTTCGCAAGTAGAAGATGATGTGGAATCGTATCGAAGGCTTTCGACAGATCCATAGATACGACAGCTACCAGTTCCTTCCTATTGCGACATGCACGCCAGTCTTCGTAAGCTTGAGAAGCGCGGTCTCGCAACTGTGACGTCGCCTGTAAGCTGATATGAAGTCCGACAGTAGACCTTGGTAGAAATCCTGCATTTGAACCGAGAGCAGTCTTTCAAAAACATTGTTCAAGCAGGATAGAACAGTGACAGGCCTGTAGTTTCGTTTATCTGCTTCATCATTCCTCTTGAACAAGGGCGTTACCTGTCCCATTTTTCAGCGGGAAGGATATCGACTGTGTGCAATAGAAGTGTTCAAAATTTTTGCGATAGGACCGGCTATGGCGCACGAGGATTCCTTTTTCAGGCGTGGAGGCAGCATGTCGTGTCCGCAAGCCTTTCGGACATTTTCGTTAGACAATAACTCTTGTATTTGAGTGGAGTTTGTGAGTTGAAAGCTGAGACAATCTTCTTCGCCTTTTATACCATTGTTCGCTTGAATAACCTTGATGCTTGGGTGGTCGTAAAAACCCTCTCCATAGTAATGATCAGTTATTTCGCAAACACCGTCTGCGATGTGCACGAAGTGCTCAATAAATGCCTCTGCTATTTGTCTTTTGTCTGTAAAATCGGTGTCATTCTCTTTGAGAGTGATATCATTTGCCAAACCATCAAGGTCTGCACTCCCTGATTCTCACTTGGGAAAGAGGATTTCAAACATATTCTGCTTCGAGTCAAAGCCCTA